>NW_028122651.1:0-112412 GCF_965194805.1 Balaenoptera borealis | reverse complement strand
CTTTCACTGTCGTTGTTTCATGGGTTTTTCAAAGTAATTTATTTTCATAATGGGGTTTAGCTGCTTTTCACGGCTGTGTTTATGCTGCTTTACACCCACTTGACACACTAACAGAGAGATATCAATACATAGGTTTTAAGATTATTACTAGTCAGATATATTCTTGTGCGGTGAATAGGGCGTGTTGAGTCCAGTTCTCTGAGCAAGGAGTAGGTCTTGTCTACTACATATTGGGTTTATGGAACGGTGTCTGAGCTAATTTGATACCCTTGTTTTATGTATCACCCCATCTCACCTTTTCCGTTAAGCAGCCATAGTCTGTTTTCTGCATGTGTGACTCTGTTCTGTTGTGTAATTCAGTTCAAGTGTAACGGTTTTTACATTCCCTCTAAAAGTGATACCTTATGAGAAGTGTCCTTTTCTGTGTGACTTATTTCACTTAGAATCGTCGTACCTAAATCCACTCATCATGCTGCTACTAACCTTATGACATTGATTTCATGGCTGAGTGATATTCCATTGTACATAAGGACCACAACTTCTTTATCCATTTTTCTCTTTCCTTGGATATTTAAGGTGGAATGAAGTGGAAGTCCTTGTCAACAGAGCAGCCCTAAACTTTGGGGTGCTTGTGTCTTGCTGATTTTTAATTTTCCCAATTTATACCCCCATGAGTGGAAGTGCCCTATGCTCTCTAAGCTGTGTTTTTCAGATGTTTCAGGACACACCGTACACTTCTCCAGAGTGGCTGTTGGCAATTTACATCCCGCCCATCAGTGTAGCAAGGCTCCCATTTCTCCATGGCCTGTCCTGCATTTCTGGTTTTGACACTTTTTTCAGCATGGCCCTTTTGACCGATGGGAAGCGAGACTTCTCTGTAGCGCTGATTTGCCTTTCCAGGTTGCTTGGTTGGCCAAAAAGGGCGTATGCGTTTTTTCCTGAATATATTCAGGAAAAAACGCATACGCCCTTTTTGGCCAAGGGCATCATTGTCAACGTTTTGCCGCTTTTCATGTGCTTTAAAGGCGATTCGTATCTACCTCCTGAAATCTGTTTCGTGCAATTCTGCCTTGATTTCAAATCCTCTTCTTTGCCTTCCCTCAATATATTTGTGGACGAGAGTTATCATTTATAACTCTGCAGGTTTGTGAATTGCAGTGCCCTGAAGCTCCATTTTACAACTCGCTTTTTTGGGAGCTGGCCGCAAAAGCGCAGGATGGCTTCAGGCCCTGTTCTGGTTCCAGGGGGCAGGCTGAGCCTGTGGTTAATTCTTCTTCCTGATGGGAAAATACAGTGACCTGTGCCTGTCCCGACACCAAGAGCTAGTCTCTCGTTGGTTCCCCGTCTTCCCGTTCATCCTCAGGACAAATTGCAACCTGTACGGAACAGGAGGTTAAAGGTGCTGATGCTCCAAGTAGGGAGATTGCTAGTAAAGCGGCTGGAAAGGCGAACCCGGGCACAAGGAGATGAGAAATTAGGTGCGTTTTAGAAACCTTTCCCCATCACACGGTGTACCATCTTCTGGGTTTCTCATGCATGTTTTCGATGTAGGAAGATGCCCTTGAACCTGGAGATTTGGGACCCATGCGATGGGTACCACGCAGTATTACTTTAAAGGGTCTGCGTTTGCTCACCCAACCTCACCAAACCTCTCAGCCCCAAGAGTGTCCACCCTTATGTCTCATCCAGCTGTGGGTCTAGATATGGTCAATCCAGGTTGCATCACAGCCCCTGAACGCATTGTGTAAGAATTTCTATGTCTTTCACTGTCGTTGTTTCATGGGTTTTTCAAAGTAATTTATTTTCATAATGGGGTTTAGCTGCTTTTCACGGCTGTGTTTATGCCGCTTTACACCCACTTGACACACTAACAGAGAGATATCAATACATAGGTTTTAAGATTATTACTAGTCAGATATATTCTTGTGCGGTGAATAGGGCGTGTTGAGTCCAGTTCTCTGAGCAAGGAGTAGGTCTTGTCTACTACATATTGGGTTTATGGAACGGTATCTGAGCTAATTTGATACCCTTGTTTCATGTATCACCCCACCTCACCTTTCCCGTTAAGCAGCCATAGTGTGTTTTCTGCATGTGTGACTCTGTTCTGTTTTGTAATTCAGTTCAAGTGTAACGCTTTTTACATTCCATCTATCAGTGATACCTTATGAGAAGTGTCCTTTTCTCTGTGACTTATTTCACTTAGAATCGTCGTACCTAAATCCACTCATCATGCTGCTACTAACCTTATGACATTGATTTCATGGCTGAGTGATATTCCATTGTACATAAGGACCACAACTTCTTTATCCATTTTTCTCTTTCCTGGGATATTGAAGGTGGAATGAAGTGGAGGTCCTTGTCAACAGAGCAGCCCTCAACTTTGGGGTGCTTGTGTCTTGCTGATTTTTCATTTTCCCAATTTATACCCCCATGAGTGGAAGTGCCCTATGCTCTCTAAGCTGTGTTTTTCAGATGTTTCAGGACTCACCGGACACTTCTCCAGAGTGGCTGTTGGCAATTTACATCCCGCCCATCAGTGTAGCAAGGCTCCCATTTCTCCATGGCCTGTCCTGCATTTCTGGTTTTGACACTTTTTTCAGCATGGCCCTTTTGACCGATGGGAAGCGAGACTTCTCTGTAGCGCTGATTTGCCTTTCCAGGTTGCTTGGTTGGCCAAAAAGGGCGTATGCGTTTTTTCCTGAATATATTCAGGAAAAAACGCATACGCCCTTTTTGGCAAAGGGCATCATTGTCAACGTTTTGCCGCTTTTCATGTGCTTTAAAGGCGATTCGTATCTACCTCCTGAAATCTGTTTCATGCAATTCTGCCTTGATTTCAAATCCTCTTCTTTGCCTTCCCTCAATATATTTGTGGACGAGAGTTATCATTTATAACTCTGCAGGTTTGTGAATTGCAGTGCCCTGAAGCTCCATTTTACAACTCGCTTTTTTGGGAGCTGGCCGCAAAAGCGCAGGATGGCTTCAGGCCCTGTTCTGGTTCCGGGGGGCAGACTGAGCCTGTGGTTAATTCTTCTTCCTGATGGGAAAATAGAGTGACCTGTGCCTGTCCTGACACCAAGAGCTAGTCTCTCGTTGGTTCCCCGTCTTCCCGTTCATCCTCAGGACAAATTGCAACCTGTACGGAACAGGAGGTTAAAGGTGCTGATGCTCCAAGTAGGGAGATTGCTAGTAAAGCAGCTGGAATGGCGAACCCGGGCACAAGGAGATGAGAAATGAGGTGCGTTTTAGAAACCTTTCCCCATCACACGGTGTACTATCTTCTGGGTTTCTCATGCATGTTTTCGATGTAGGAAGATGCCCTTGAAGCTGGAGATTTGGGACCCATGCGATGGGTACCACGCAGTATTACTTTAAAGGGTCTGCGTTTGCTCACCCAACCTCACCAAACCTCTCAGCCCCAAGAGTGTCCACCCTTATGTCTCATCCAGCTGTGGGTCTAGATATGGTCAATCCAGGTTGCATCACAGCCCCTGAACGCATTGTGTAAGAATTTCTCTCTCTTTCACTGTCGTTGTTTCATGGGTTTTTCAAAGTAATTTATTTTCATAATGGGGTTTAGCTGCTTTTCACGGCTGTGTTTATGCCGCTTTACACCCACTTGACACACTAACAGAGAGATATCAATACATAGGTTTTAAGATTATTACTAGTCAGATATATTCTTGTGCGGTGAATAGGGCGTGTTGAGTCCAGTTCTCTGAGCAAGGAGTAGGTCTTGTCTATTACATATTGGGTTTATGGAACGGTAGCTGAGCTAATTTGAAACGCTTGTTTTATGTATCACCCCACCTCACCTTTCCCGTTAAGAAGCCATAGTCTGTTTTCTGCATGTGTGACTCTGTTCTGTTTTGTAATTCAGTTCAAGTGTAACGGTTTTTACATTCCCTCTATCAGTGATACCTTATGAGAAGTGTCCTTTTCTGTGTGACTTATTTCACTTAGAATCGTCGTACCTAAATCCACTCATCATGCTGCTACTAGCCTTATGACATTGATTTCATGGCTGAGTGATATTCCATTGTACATAAGGACCAGAACTTCTTTATCCATTTTTCTCTTTCCTGGGATATTTAAGGTGGAATGAAGTGGAGGTCCTTGTCAACAGAGCAGCCCTCAACTTTGGGGTGCTTGTGTCTTGCTGATTTTTAATTTTCCCAATTTATACCCCCATGAGTGGAAGTGCCCTATGCTCTCTAAGATGTGTTTTTCAGATGTTTCAGGACACACCGTACACTTCTCCAGAGTGGCTGTTGGCAATTTACATCCCGCCCATCAGTGTAGCAAGGCTCCCATTTCTCCATGGCCTGTCCTGCATTTCTGGTTTTGACACTTTTTTCAGCATGGCCCTTTTGACCGATGGGAAGCGAGACTTCTCTGTAGCGCTGATTTGCCTTTCCAGGTTGCTTGGTTGGCCAAAAAGGGCGTATGCGTTTTTTCCTGAATATATTCAGGAAAAAACGCATACGCCCTTTTTGGCCAAGGGCATCATTGTCAACGTTTTGCCGCTTTTCATGTGCTTTAAAGGCGATTCGTATCTACCTCCTGAAATCTGTTTCGTGCAATTCTGCCTTGATTTCAAATCCTCTTCTTTGCCTTCCCTCAATATATTTGTGGACGAGAGTTATCATTTATAACTCTGCAGGTTTGTGAATTGCAGTGCCCTGAAGCTCCATTTTACAACTCGCTTTTTTGGGAGCTGGCCGCAAAAGCGCAGGATGGCTTCAGGCCCTGTTCTGGTTCCAGGGGGCAGGCTGAGCCTGTGGTTAATTCTTCTTCCTGATGGGAAAATACAGTGACCTGTGCCTGTCCCGACACCAAGAGCTAGTCTCTCGTTGGTTCCCCGTCTTCCCGTTCATCCTCAGGACAAATTGCAACCTGTACGGAACAGGAGGTTAAAGGTGCTGATGCTCCAAGTAGGGAGATTGCTAGTAAAGCGGCTGGAAAGGCGAACCCGGGCACAAGGAGATGAGAAATTAGGTGCGTTTTAGAAACCTTTCCCCATCACACGGTGTACCATCTTCTGGGTTTCTCATGCATGTTTTCGATGTAGGAAGATGCCCTTGAACCTGGAGATTTGGGACCCATGCGATGGGTACCACGCAGTATTACTTTAAAGGGTCTGCGTTTGCTCACCCAACCTCACCAAACCTCTCAGCCCCAAGAGTGTCCACCCTTATGTCTCATCCAGCTGTGGGTCTAGATATGGTCAATCCAGGTTGCATCACAGCCCCTGAACGCATTGTGTAAGAATTTCTCTCTCTTTCACTGTCGTTGTTTCATGGGTTTTTCAAAGTAATTTATTTTCATAATGGGGTTTAGCTGCTTTTCACGGCTGTGTTTATGCCGCTTTACACCCACTTGACACACTAACAGAGAGATATCAATACATAGGTTTTAAGATTATTACTAGTCAGATATATTCTTGTGCGGTGAATAGGGCGTGTTGAGTCCAGTTCTCTGAGCAAGGAGTAGGTCTTGTCTACTACATATTGGGTTTATGGAACGGTATCTGAGCTAATTTGATACCCTTGTTTCATGTATCACCCCACCTCACCTTTCCCGTTAAGCAGCCATAGTGTGTTTTCTGCATGTGTGACTCTGTTCTGTTTTGTAATTCAGTTCAAGTGTAACGCTTTTTACATTCCATCTATCAGTGATACCTTATGAGAAGTGTCCTTTTCTCTGTGACTTATTTCACTTAGAATCGTCGTACCTAAATCCACTCATCATGCTGCTACTAACCTTATGACATTGATTTCATGGCTGAGTGATATTCCATTGTACATAAGGACCACAACTTCTTTATCCATTTTTCTCTTTCCTGGGATATTGAAGGTGGAATGAAGTGGAGGTCCTTGTCAACAGAGCAGCCCTCAACTTTGGGGTGCTTGTGTCTTGCTGATTTTTAATTTTCCCAATTTATACCCCCATGAGTGGAAGTGCCCTATGCTCTCTAAGCTGTGTTTTTCAGATGTTTCAGGACACACCGTACACTTCTCCAGAGTGGCTGTTGGCAATTTACATCCCGCCCATCAGTGTAGCAAGGCTCCCATTTCTCCATGGCCTGTCCTGCATTTCTGGTTTTGACACTTTTTTCAGCATGGCCCTTTTGACCGATGGGAAGCGAGACTTCTCTGTAGCGCTGATTTGCCTTTCCAGGTTGCTTGGTTGGCCAAAAAGGGCGTATGCGTTTTTTCCTGAATATATTCAGGAAAAAACGCATACGCCCTTTTTGGCAAAGGGCATCATTGTCAACGTTTTGCCGCTTTTCATGTGCTTTAAAGGCGATTCGTATCTACCTCCTGAAATCTGTTTCGTGCAATTCTGCCTTGATTTCAAATCCTCTTCTTTGCCTTCCCTCAATATATTTGTGGACGAGAGTTATCATTTATAACTCTGCAGGTTTGTGAATTGCAGTGCCCTGAAGCTCCATTTTACAACTCGCTTTTTTGGGAGCTGGCCGCAAAAGCGCAGGATGGCTTCAGGCCCTGTTCTGGTTCCGGGGGGCAGACTGAGCCTGTGGTTAATTCTTCTTCCTGATGGGAAAATAGAGTGACCTGTGCCTGTCCTGACACCAAGAGCTAGTCTCTCGTTGGTTCCCCGTCTTCCCGTTCATCCTCAGGACAAATTGCAACCTGTACGGAACAGGAGGTTAAAGGTGCTGATGCTCCAAGTAGGGAGATTGCTAGTAAAGCAGCTGGAATGGCGAACCCGGGCACAAGGAGATGAGAAATGAGGTGCGTTTTAGAAACCTTTCCCCATCACACGGTGTACTATCTTCTGGGTTTCTCATGCATGTTTTCGATGTAGGAAGATGCCCTTGAAGCTGGAGATTTGGGACCCATGCGATGGGTACCACGCAGTATTACTTTAAAGGGTCTGCGTTTGCTCACCCAACCTCACCAAACCTCTCAGCCCCAAGAGTGTCCACCCTTATGTCTCATCCAGCTGTGGGTCTAGATATGGTCAATCCAGGTTGCATCACAGCCCCTGAACGCATTGTGTAAGAATTTCTCTCTCTTTCACTGTCGTTGTTTCATGGGTTTTTCAAAGTAATTTATTTTCATAATGGGGTTTAGCTGCTTTTCACGGCTGTGTTTATGCCGCTTTACACCCACTTGACACACTAACAGAGAGATATCAATACATAGGTTTTAAGATTATTACTAGTCAGATATATTCTTGTGCGGTGAATAGGGCGTGTTGAGTCCAGTTCTCTGAGCAAGGAGTAGGTCTTGTCTATTACATATTGGGTTTATGGAACGGTAGCTGAGCTAATTTGAAACGCTTGTTTTATGTATCACCCCACCTCACCTTTCCCGTTAAGAAGCCATAGTCTGTTTTCTGCATGTGTGACTCTGTTCTGTTTTGTAATTCAGTTCAAGTGTAACGGTTTTTACATTCCCTCTATCAGTGATACCTTATGAGAAGTGTCCTTTTCTGTGTGACTTATTTCACTTAGAATCGTCGTACCTAAATCCACTCATCATGCTGCTACTAGCCTTATGACATTGATTTCATGGCTGAGTGATATTCCATTGTACATAAGGACCAGAACTTCTTTATCCATTTTTCTCTTTCCTGGGATATTTAAGGTGGAATGAAGTGGAGGTCCTTGTCAACAGAGCAGCCCTCAACTTTGGGGTGCTTGTGTCTTGCTGATTTTTAATTTTCCCAATTTATACCCCCATGAGTGGAAGTGCCCTATGCTCTCTAAGATGTGTTTTTCAGATGTTTCAGGACACACCGTACACTTCTCCAGAGTGGCTGTTGGCAATTTACATCCCGCCCATCAGTGTAGCAAGGCTCCCATTTCTCCATGGCCTGTCCTGCATTTCTGGTTTTGACACTTTTTTCAGCATGGCCCTTTTGACCGATGGGAAGCGAGACTTCTCTGTAGCGCTGATTTGCCTTTCCAGGTTGCTTGGTTGGCCAAAAAGGGCGTATGCGTTTTTTCCTGAATATATTCAGGAAAAAACGCATACGCCCTTTTTGGCCAAGGGCATCATTGTCAACGTTTTGCCGCTTTTCGTGTGCTTTAAAGGCGATTCGTATCTACCTCCTGAAATCTGTTTCCTGCAATTCTGCCTTGATTTCAAATCCTCTTCTTTGCCTTCCCTCAATATATTTGTGGACGAGAGTTATCATTTATAACTCTGCAGGTTTGTGAATTGCAGTGCCCTGAACCTCCATTTTACAACTCGCTTTTTTGGGAGCTGGCCGCAAAAGCGCAGGATGGCTTCAGGCCCTGTTCTGGTTCCGGGGGGCAGGCTGAGCCTGTGGTTAATTCTTCTTCCTGATGGGAAAATACAGTGACCTGTGCCTGTCCCGACACCAAGAGCTAGTCTCTCGTTGGTTCCCCGTCTTCCCGTTCATCCTCAGGACAAATTGCAACCTGTACGGAACAGGAGGTTAAAGGTGCTGATCCTCCAAATAGGGAGATTGCTAGTAAAGCGGCTGGAATGGCGAACCCGGGAACAAGGAGATGAGAAATGAGGTGCCTTTTAGAAACCTTTCCCCATCACACGGTGTACCATCTTCTGGGTTTCTCATGCATGTTTTCGATGTAGGAAGATGCCCTTGAACCTGGAGATTTGGGACCCATGCGATGGGTACCACGCAGTATTACTTTAAAGGGTCTGCGTTTGCTCACCCAACCTCACCAAACCTCTCAGCCCCAAGAGTGTCCACCCTTATGTCTCATCCAGCTGTGGGTCTAGATATGATCAATCCAGGTTGCATCACAGCCCCTGAACTCATTGTGTAAGAATTTCTATCTCTTTCACTGTCGTTGTTTCATGGGTTTTTCAAAGTAATTTATTTTCATAATGGGGTTTAGCTGCTTTTCACGGCTGTGTTTATGCTGCTTTACACCCACTTGACACACTAACAGAGAGATATCAATACATAGGTTTTAAGATTATTACTAGTCAGATATATTCTTGTGCGGTGAATAGGGCGTGTTGAGTCCAGTTCTCTGAGCAAGGAGTAGGTCTTGTCTACTACATATTGGGTTTATTGAACGGTGTCTGAGCTAATTTGATACCCTTGTTTTATGTGTCACCCCATCTCACCTTTTCCGTTAAGCAGCCATAGTCTGTTTTCTGCATGTGTGACTCTGTTCTGTTGTGTAATTCAGTTCAAGTGTAACGGTTTTTACATTCCCTCTAAAAGTGATACCTTATGAGAAGTGTCCTTTTCTGTGTGACTTATTTCACTTAGAATCGTCGTACCTAAATCCACTCATCATGCTGCTACTAACCTTATGACATTGATTTCATGGCTGAGTGATATTCCATTGTACATAAGGACCACAACTTCTTTATCCATTTTTCTCTTTCCTGGGATATTGAAGGTGGAATGAAGTGGAGGTCCTTGTCAACAGAGCAGCCCTCAACTTTGGGGTGCTTGTGTCTTGCTGATTTTTAATTTTCCCAATTTATACCCCCATGAGTGGAAGTGCCCTATGCTCTCTAAGCTGTGTTTTTCAGATGTTTCAGGACACACCGTACACTTCTCCAGAGTGGCTGTTGGCAATTTACATCCCGCCCATCAGTGTAGCAAGGCTCCCATTTCTCCATGGCCTGTCCTGCATTTCTGGTTTTGACACTTTTTTCAGCATGGCCCTTTTGACCGATGGGAAGCGAGACTTCTCTGTAGCGCTGATTTGCCTTTCCAGGTTGCTTGGTTGGCCAAAAAGGGCGTATGCGTTTTTTCCTGAATATATTCAGGAAAAAACGCATACGCCCTTTTTGGCCAAGGGCATCATTGTCAACGTTTTCCCGCTTTTCATGTGCTTTAAAGGCGATTCGTATCTACCTCCTGAAATCTGTTTCGTGCAATTCTGCCTTGATTTCAAATCCTCTTCTTTGCCTTCCCTCAATATATTTGTGGACGAGAGTTATCATTTATAACTCTGCAGGTTTGTGAATTGCAGTGCCCTGAACCTCCATTTTACAACTCGCTTTTTTGGGAGCTGGCCGCAAAAGCGCAGGATGGCTTCAGGCCCTGTTCTGGTTCCGGGGGGCAGGCTGAGCCTGTGGTTAATTCTTCTTCCTGATGGGAAAATACAGTGACCTGTGCCTGTCCCGACACCAAGAGCTAGTCTCTCGTTGGTTCCCCGTCTTCCCGTTCATCCTCAGGACAAATTGCAACCTGTACGGAACAGGAGGTTAAAGGTGCTGATGCTCCAAGTAGGGAGATTGCTAGTAAAGCGGCTGGAATGGCGAACCCGGGCACAAGGAGATGAGAAATGAGGTGCGTTTTAGAAACCTTTCCCCATCACACGGTGTACCATCTTCTGGGTTTCTCATGCATGTTTTCGATGTAGGAAGATGCCCTTGAACCTGGAGATTTGGGACCCATGCGATGGGTACCACGCAGTATTACTTTAAAGGGTCTGCGTTTGCTCACCCAATCTCACCAAACCTCTCAGCCCCAAGAGTGTCCACCCTTATGTCTCATCCAGCTGTGGGTCTAGATATGGTCAATCCAGGTTGCATCACAGCCCCTGAACTCATTGTGTAAGAATTTCTATGTCTTTCACTGTCGTTGTTTCATGGGTTTTTCAAAGTAATTTATTTTCATAATGGGGTTTAGCTGCTTTTCACGGCTGTGTTTATGCCGCTTTACACCCACTTGACACACTAACAGAGAGATATCAATACATAGGTTTTAAGATTATTACTAGTCAGATATATTCTTGTGCGGTGAATAGGGCGTGTTGAGTCCAGTTCTCTGAGCAAGGAGTAGGTCTTGTCTACTACATATTGGGTTTATGGAACGGTATCTGAGCTAATTTGATACCCTTGTTTTATGTATCACCCCACCTCACCTTTCCCGTTAAGCAGCCATAGTGTGTTTTCTGCATGTGTGACTCTGTTCTGTTTTGTAATTCAGTTCAAGTGTAACGGTTTTTACATTCCCTCTATCAGTGATACCTTATGAGAAGTGTCCTTTTCTGTGTGACTTATTTCACTTAGAATCGTCGTACCTAAATCCACTCATCATGCTGCTACTAACCTTATGACATTGATTTCATGGCTGAGTGATATTCCATTGTACATAAGGACCACAACTTCTTTATCCATTTTTCTCTTTCCTGGGATATTGAAGGTGGAATGAAGTGGAGGTCCTTGTCAACAGAGCAGCCCTCAACTTTGGGGTGCTTGTGTCTTGCTGATTTTTAATTTTCCCAATTTATACCCCCATGAGTGGAAGTGCCCTATGCTCTCTAAGCTGTGTTTTTCAGATGTTTCAGGACACACCGTACACTTCTCCAGAGTGGCTGTTGGCAATTTACATCCCGCCCATCAGTGTAGCAAGGCTCCCATTTCTCCATGGCCTGTCCTGCATTTCTGGTTTTGACACTTTTTTCAGCATGGCCCTTTTGACCGATGGGAAGCGAGACTTCTCTGTAGCGCTGATTTGCCTTTCCAGGTTGCTTGGTTGGCCAAAAAGGGCGTATGCGTTTTTTCCTGAATATATTCAGGAAAAAACGCATACGCCCTTTTTGGCCAAGGGCATCATTGTCAACGTTTTGCCGCTTTTCATGTGCTTTAAAGGCGATTCGTATCTACCTCCTGAAATCTGTTTCGTGCAATTCTGCCTTGATTTCAAATCCTCTTCTTTGCCTTCCCTCAATATATTTGTGGACGAGAGTTATCATTTATAACTCTGCAGGTTTGTGAATTGCAGTGCCCTGAACCTCAATTTTACAACTCGCTTTTTTGGGAGCTGGCCGCAAAAGCGCAGGATGGCTTCAGGCCCTGTTCTGGTTCCGGGGGGCAGGTTGAGCCTGTGGTTAATTCTTCTTCCTGATGGGAAAATACAGTGACCTGTGCCTGTCCCGACACCAAGAGCTAGTCTCTCGTTGGTTCCCCGTCTTCCCGTTCATCCTCAGGACAAATTGCAACCTGTACGGAACAGGAGGTTAAAGGTGCTGATGCTCCAAGTAGGGAGATTGCTAGTAAAGCGGCTGGAATGGCGAACACGGGCACAAGGAGATGAGAAATGAGGTGCGTTTTAGAAACCTTTCCCCATCACACGGTGTACCATCTTCTGGGTTTCTCATGCATGTTTTCGATGTAGGAAGATGCCCTTGAACCTGGAGATTTGGGACCCATGCGATGGGTACCACGCAGTATTACTTTAAAGGGTCTGCGTTTGCTCACCCAATCTCACCAAACCTCTCAGCCCCAAGAGTGTCCACCCTTATGTCTCATCCAGCTGTGGGTCTAGATATGGTCAATCCAGGTTGCATCACAGCCCCTGAACTCATTGTGTAAGAATTTCTATGTCTTTCACTGTCGTTGTTTCATGGGTTTTTCAAAGTAATTTATTTTCATAATGGGGTTTAGCTGCTTTTCACGGCTGTGTTTATGCCGCTTTACACCCACTTGACACACTAACAGAGAGATATCAATACATAGGTTTTAAGATTATTACTAGTCAGATATATTCTTGTGCGGTGAATAGGGCGTGTTGAGTCCAGTTCTCTGAGCAAGGAGTAGGTCTTGTCTACTACATATTGGGTTTATGGAACGGTATCTGAGCTAATTTGATACCCTTGTTTTATGTATCACCCCACCTCACCTTTCCCGTTAAGCAGCCATAGTGTGTTTTCTGCATGTGTGACTCTGTTCTGTTTTGTAATTCAGTTCAAGTGTAACGGTTTTTACATTCCCTCTAAAAGTGATACCTTATGAGAAGTGTCCTTTTCTGTGTGACTTATTTCACTTAGAATCGTCGTACCTAAATCCACTCATCATGCTGCTACTAACCTTATGACATTGATTTCATGGCTGAGTGATATTCCATTGTACATAAGGACCACAACTTCTTTATCCATTTTTCTCTTTCCTGGGATATTGAAGGTGGAATGAAGTGGAGGTCCTTGTCAACAGAGCAGCCCTCAACTTTGGGGTGCTTGTGTCTTGCTGATTTTTAATTTTCCCAATTTATACCCCCATGAGTGGAAGTGCCCTATGCTCTCTAAGCTGTGTTTTTCAGATGTTTCAGGACACACCGTACACTTCTCCAGAGTGGCTGTTGGCAATTTACATCCCGCCCATCAGTGTAGCAAGGCTCCCATTTCTCCATGGCCTGTCCTGCATTTCTGGTTTTGACACTTTTTTCAGCATGGCCCTTTTGACCGATGGGAAGCGAGACTTCTCTGTAGCGCTGATTTGCCTTTCCAGGTTGCTTGGTTGGCCAAAAAGGGCGTATGCGTTTTTTCCTGAATATATTCAGGAAAAAACGCATACGCCCTTTTTGGCCAAGGGCATCATTGTCAACGTTTTGCCGCTTTTCATGTGCTTTAAAGGCGATTCGTATCTACCTCCTGAAATCTGTTTCGTGCAATTCTGCCTTGATTTCAAATCCTCTTCTTTGCCTTCCCTCAATATATTTGTGGACGAGAGTTATCATTTATAACTCTGCAGGTTTGTGAATTGCAGTGCCCTGAACCTCCATTTTACAACTCGCTTTTTTGGGAGCTGGCCGCAAAAGCGCAGGATGGCTTCAGGCCCTGTTCTGGTTCCGGGGGGCAGGCTGAGCCTGTGGTTAATTCTTCTTCCTGATGGGAAAATAGAGTGACCTGTGCCTGTCCCAACACCAAGAGCTAGTCTCTCGTTGGTTCCCCGTCTTCCCGTTCATCCTCAGGACAAATTGCAACCTGTACGGAACAGGAGGTTAAAGGTGCTGATGCTCCAAGTAGGGAGCTTGCTAGTAAAGAGGCTGGAATGGCGAACCCGGGCACAAGGAGATGAGAAATGAGGTGCGTTTTAGAAACCTTTCCCCATCACACGGTGTACTATCTTCTGGGTTTCTCATGCATGTTTTCGATGTAGGAAGATGCCCTTGACGCTGGAGATTTGGGACCCATGCGATGGGTACCACGCAGTATTACTTTAAAGGGTCTGCGTTTGCTCACCCAACCTCACCAAACCTCTCAGCCCCAAGAGTGTCCACCCTTATGTCTCATCCAGCTGTGGGTCTAGATATGGTCAATCCAGGTTGCATCACAGCCCCTGAACGCATTGTGTAAGAATGTCTCTCTCTTTCACTGTCGTTGTTTCATGGGTTTTTCAAAGTAATTTATTTTCATAATGGGGTTTAGCTGCTTTTCACGGCTGTGTTTATGCCGCTTTACACCCACTTGACACACTAACAGAGAGATATCAATACATAGGTTTTAAGATTATTACTAGTCAGATATATTCTTGTGCGGTGAATAGGGCGTGTTGAGTCCAGTTCTCTGAGCAAGGAGTAGGTCTTGTCTATTACATATTGGGTTTATGGAACGGTATCTGAGCTAATTTGATACCCTTGTTTTATGTATCACCCCACCTCACCTTTCCCGTTAAGCAGCCATAGTGTGTTTTCTGCATGTGTGACTCTGTTCTGTTTTGTAATTCAGTTCAAGTGTAACGGTTTTTACATTCCCTCTATCAGTGATACCTTATGAGAAGCGTCCTTTTCTGTGTGACTTATTTCACTTAGAATCGTCGTAACTAAATCCACTCATCATGCTGCTACTAGCCTTATGACATTGATTTCATGGCTGAGTGATATTCCATTGTACATAAGGACCAGAACTTCTTTATCCATTTTTCTCTTTCCTGGGATATTGAAGGTGGAATGAAGTGGAGGTCCTTGTCAACAGAGCAGCCCTCAACTTTGGGGTGCTTGTGTCTTGCTGATTTTTAATTTTCCCAATTTATACCCCCATGAGTGGAAGTGCCCTATGCTCTCTAAGATGTGTTTTTCAGATGTTTCAGGACACACCGTACACTTCTCCAGAGTGGCTGTTGGCAATTTACATCCCGCCCATCAGTGTAGCAAGGCTCCCATTTCTCCATGGCCTGTCCTGCATTTCTGGTTTTGACACTTTTTTCAGCATGGCCCTTTTGACCGATGGGAAGCGAGACTTCTCTGTAGCGCTGATTTGCCTTTCCAGGTTGCTTGGTTGGCCAAAAAGGGCGTATGCGTTTTTTCCTGAATATATTCAGGAAAAAACGCATACGCCCTTTTTGGCCAAGGGCATCATTGTCAACGTTTTGCCGCTTTTCGTGTGCTTTAAAGGCGATTCGTATCTACCTCCTGAAATCTGTTTCCTGCAATTCTGCCTTGATTTCAAATCCTCTTCTTTGCCTTCCCTCAATATATTTGTGGACGAGAGTTATCATTTATAACTCTGCAGGTTTGTGAATTGCAGTGACCTGAACCTCCATTTTACAACTCGCTTTTTTGGGAGCTGGCCGCAAAAGCGCAGGATGGCTTCAGGCCCTGTTCTGGTTCCGGGGGGCAGGCTGAGCCTGTGGTTAATTCTTCTTCCTGATGGGAAAATACAGTGACCTGTGCCTGTCCCGACACCAAGAGCTAGTCTCTCGTTGGTACCCCGTCTTCCCGTTCATCCTCAGGACAAATTGCAACCTGTACGGAACAGGAGGTTAAAGGTGCTGATCCTCCAAATAGGGAGATTGCTAGTAAAGCGGCTGGAATGGCGAACCCGGGCACAAGGAGATGAGAAATGAGGTGCGTTTTAGAAACCTTTCCCCATCACACGGTGTACCATCTTCTGGGTTTCTCGTGCATGTTTTCGATGTAGGAAGATGTCCTTGAACCTGGAGATTTGGGACCCATGCGATGGGTAACACGCAGTATTACTTTAAAGGGTCTGCGTTTGCTCACCCAACCTCACCAAACCTCTCAGCCCCAAGAGTGTCCACCCTTATGTCTCATCCAGCTGTGGGTCTAGATATGGTCAATCCAGGTTGCATCACAGCCCCTGAACTCATTGTGTAAGAATTTCTATCTCTTTCACTGTCGTTGTTTCATGGGTTTTTCAAAGTAATTTATTTTCATAATGGGGTTTAGCTGCTTTTCACGGCTGTGTTTATGCTGCTTTACACCCACTTGACACACTAACAGAGAGATATCAATACATAGGTTTTAAGATTATTACTAGTCAGATATATTCTTGTGCGGTGAATAGGGCGTGTTGAGTCCAGTTCTCTGAGCAAGGAGTAGGTCTTGTCTACTACATATTGGGTTTATGGAACGGTGTCTGAGCTAATTTGATACCCTTGTTTTATGTATCACCCCATCTCACCTTTTCCGTTAAGCAGCCATAGTCTGTTTTCTGCATGTGTGACTCTGTTCTGTTGTGTAATTCAGTTCAAGTGTAACGGTTTTTACATTCCCTCTAAAAGTGATACCTTATGAGAAGTGTCCTTTTCGGTGTGACTTATTTCACTTAGAATCGTCGTACCTAAATCCACTCATCATGCTGCTACTAACCTTATGACATTGATTTCATGGCTGAGTGATATTCCATTGTACATAAGGACCACAACTTCTTTATCCATTTTTCTCTTTCCTTGGATATTTAAGGTGGAATGAAGTGGAAGTCCTTGTCAACAGAGCAGCCCTAAACTTTGGGGTGCTTGTGTCTTGCTGATTTTTAATTTTCCCAATTTATACCCCCATGAGTGGAAGTGCCCTATGCTCTCTAAGCTGTGTTTTTCAGATGTTTCAGGACACACCGTACACTTCTCCAGAGTGGCTGTTGGCAATTTACATCCCGCCCATCAGTGTAGCAAGGCTCCCATTTCTCCATGGCCTGTCCTGCATTTCTGGTTTTGACACTTTTTTCAGCATGGCCCTTTTGACCGATGGGAAGCGAGACTTCTCTGTAGCGCTGATTTGCCTTTCCAGGTTGCTTGGTTGGCCAAAAAGGGCGTATGCGTTTTTTCCTGAATATATTCAGGAAAAAACGCATACGCCCTTTTTGGCCAAGGGCATCATTGTCAACGTTTTGCCGCTTTTCATGTGCTTTAAAGGCGATTCGTATCTACCTCCTGAAATCTGTTTCGTGCAATTCTGCCTTGATTTCAAATCCTCTTCTTTGCCTTCCCTCAATATATTTGTGGACGAGAGTTATCATTTATAACTCTGCAGGTTTGTGAATTGCAGTGCCCTGAAGCTCCATTTTACAACTCGCTTTTTTGGGAGCTGGCCGCAAAAGCGCAGGATGGCTTCAGGCCCTGTTCTGGTTCCAGGGGGCAGGCTGAGCCTGTGGTTAATTCTTCTTCCTGATGGGAAAATACAGTGACCTGTGCCTGTCCCGACACCAAGAGCTAGTCTCTCGTTGGTTCCCCGTCTTCCCGTTCATCCTCAGGACAAATTGCAACCTGTACGGAACAGGAGGTTAAAGGTGCTGATGCTCCAAGTAGGGAGATTGCTAGTAAAGCGGCTGGAAAGGCGAACCCGGGCACAAGGAGATGAGAAATTAGGTGCGTTTTAGAAACCTTTCCCCATCACACGGTGTACCATCTTCTGGGTTTCTCATGCATGTTTTCGATGTAGGAAGATGCCCTTGAACCTGGAGATTTGGGACCCATGCGATGGGTACCACGCAGTATTACTTTAAAGGGTCTGCGTTTGCTCACCCAACCTCACCAAACCTCTCAGCCCCAAGAGTGTCCACCCTTATGTCTCATCCAGCTGTGGGTCTAGATATGGTCAATCCAGGTTGCATCACAGCCCCTGAACGCATTGTGTAAGAATTTCTATGTCTTTCACTGTCGTTGTTTCATGGGTTTTTCAAAGTAATTTATTTTCATAATGGGGTTTAGCTGCTTTTCACGGCTGTGTTTATGCCGCTTTACACCCACTTGACACACTAACAGAGAGATATCAATACATAGGTTTTAAGATTATTACTAGTCAGATATATTCTTGTGCGGTGAATAGGGCGTGTTGAGTCCAGTTCTCTGAGCAAGGAGTAGGTCTTGTCTACTACATATTGGGTTTATGGAACGGTATCTGAGCTAATTTGATACCCTTGTTTTATGTATCACCCCACCTCACCTTTCCCGTTAAGCAGCCATAGTGTGTTTTCTGCATGTGTGACTCTGTTCTGTTTTGTAATTCAGTTCAAGTGTAACGCTTTTTACATTCCATCTATCAGTGATACCTTATGAGAAGTGTCCTTTTCTCTGTGACTTATTTCACTTAGAATCGTCGTACCTAAATCCACTCATCATGCTGCTACTAACCTTATGACATTGATTTCATGGCTGAGTGATATTCCATTGTACATAAGGACCAGAACTTCTTTATCCATTTTTCTCTTTCCTGGGATATTGAAGGTGGAATGAAGTGGAGGTCCTTGTCAACAGAGCAGCCCTCAACTTTGGGGTGCTTGTGTCTTGCTGATTTTTAATTTTCCCAATTTATACCCCCATGAGTGGAAGTGCCCTATGCTCTCTAAGATGTGTTTTTCAGATGTTTCAGGACACACCGTACACTTCTCCAGAGTGGCTGTTGGCAATTTACATCCCGCCCATCAGTGTAGCAAGGCTCCCATTTCTCCATGGCCTGTCCTGCATTTCTGGTTTTGACACTTTTTTCAGCATGGCCCTTTTGACCGATGGGAAGCGAGACTTCTCTGTAGCGCTGATTTGCCTTTCCAGGTTGCTTGGTTGGCCAAAAAGGGCGTATGCGTTTTTTCCTGAATATATTCAGGAAAAAACGCATACGCCCTTTTTGGCCAAGGGCATCATTGTCAACGTTTTGCCGCTTTTCGTGTGCTTTAAAGGCGATTCGTATCTACCTCCTGAAATCTGTTTCCTGCAATTCTGCCTTGATTTCAAATCCTCTTCTTTGCCTTCCCTCAATATATTTGTGGACGAGAGTTATCATTTATAACTCTGCAGGTTTGTGAATTGCAGTGACCTGAACCTCCATTTTACAACTCGCTTTTTTGGGAGCTGGCCGCAAAAGCGCAGGATGGCTTCAGGCCCTGTTCTGGTTCCGGGGGGCAGGCTGAGCCTGTGGTTAATTCTTCTTCCTGATGGGAAAATACAGTGACCTGTGCCTGTCCCGACACCAAGAGCTAGTCTCTCGTTGGTACCCCGTCTTCCCGTTCATCCTCAGGACAAATTGCAACCTGTACGGAACAGGAGGTTAAAGGTGCTGATCCTCCAAATAGGGAGATTGCTAGTAAAGCGGCTGGAATGGCGAACCCGGGCACAAGGAGATGAGAAATGAGGTGCGTTTTAGAAACCTTTCCCCATCACACGGTGTACCATCTTCTGGGTTTCTCATGCATGTTTTCGATGTAGGAAGATGCCCTTGAACCTGGAGATTTGGGACCCATGCGATTGGTACCACGCAGTATTACTTTAAAGGGTCTGCGTTTGCTCACCCAACCTCACCAAACCTCTCAGCCCCAAGAGTGTCCACCCTTATGTCTCATCCAGCTGTGGGTCTAGATATGGTCAATCCAGGTTGCATCACAGCCCCTGAACTCATTGTGTAAGAATTTCTATCTCTTTCACTGTCGTTGTTTCATGGGTTTTTCAAAGTAATTTATTTTCATAATGGGGTTTAGCTGCTTTTCACGGCTGTGTTTATGCTGCTTTACACCCACTTGACACACTAACAGAGAGATATCAATACATAGGTTTTAAGATTATTACTAGTCAGATATATTCTTGTGCGGTGAATAGGGCGTGTTGAGTCCAGTTCTCTGAGCAAGGAGTAGGTCTTGTCTACTACATATTGGGTTTATGGAACGGTGTCTGAGCTAATTTGATACCCTTGTTTTATGTATCACCCCATCTCACCTTTTCCGTTAAGCAGCCATAGTCTGTTTTCTGCATGTGTGACTCTGTTCTGTTGTGTAATTCAGTTCAAGTGTAACGGTTTTTACATTCCCTCTAAAAGTGATACCTTATGAGAAGTGTCCTTTTCGGTGTGACTTATTTCACTTAGAATCGTCGTACCTAAATCCACTCATCATGCTGCTACTAACCTTATGACATTGATTTCATGGCTGAGTGATATTCCATTGTACATAAGGACCACAACTTCTTTATCCATTTTTCTCTTTCCTTGGATATTTAAGGTGGAATGAAGTGGAAGTCCTTGTCAACAGAGCAGCCCTAAACTTTGGGGTGCTTGTGTCTTGCTGATTTTTAATTTTCCCAATTTATACCCCCATGAGTGGAAGTGCCCTATGCTCTCTAAGCTGTGTTTTTCAGATGTTTCAGGACACACCGTACACTTCTCCAGAGTGGCTGTTGGCAATTTACATCCCGCCCATCAGTGTAGCAAGGCTCCCATTTCTCCATGGCCTGTCCTGCATTTCTGGTTTTGACACTTTTTTCAGCATGGCCCTTTTGACCGATGGGAAGCGAGACTTCTCTGTAGCGCTGATTTGCCTTTCCAGGTTGCTTGGTTGGCCAAAAAGGGCGTATGCGTTTTTTCCTGAATATATTCAGGAAAAAACGCATACGCCCTTTTTGGCCAAGGGCATCATTGTCAACGTTTTGCCGCTTTTCATGTGCTTTAAAGGCGATTCGTATCTACCTCCTGAAATCTGTTTCGTGCAATTCTGCCTTGATTTCAAATCCTCTTCTTTGCCTTCCCTCAATATATTTGTGGACGAGAGTTATCATTTATAACTCTGCAGGTTTGTGAATTGCAGTGCCCTGAAGCTCCATTTTACAACTCGCTTTTTTGGGAGCTGGCCGCAAAAGCGCAGGATGGCTTCAGGCCCTGTTCTGGTTCCAGGGGGCAGGCTGAGCCTGTGGTTAATTCTTCTTCCTGATGGGAAAATACAGTGACCTGTGCCTGTCCCGACACCAAGAGCTAGTCTCTCGTTGGTTCCCCGTCTTCCCGTTCATCCTCAGGACAAATTGCAACCTGTACGGAACAGGAGGTTAAAGGTGCTGATGCTCCAAGTAGGGAGATTGCTAGTAAAGCGGCTGGAAAGGCGAACCCGGGCACAAGGAGATGAGAAATTAGGTGCGTTTTAGAAACCTTTCCCCATCACACGGTGTACCATCTTCTGGGTTTCTCATGCATGTTTTCGATGTAGGAAGATGCCCTTGAACCTGGAGATTTGGGACCCATGCGATGGGTACCACGCAGTATTACTTTAAAGGGTCTGCGTTTGCTCACCCAACCTCACCAAACCTCTCAGCCCCAAGAGTGTCCACCCTTATGTCTCATCCAGCTGTGGGTCTAGATATGGTCAATCCAGGTTGCATCACAGCCCCTGAACGCATTGTGTAAGAATTTCTATGTCTTTCACTGTCGTTGTTTCATGGGTTTTTCAAAGTAATTTATTTTCATAATGGGGTTTAGCTGCTTTTCACGGCTGTGTTTATGCCGCTTTACACCCACTTGACACACTAACAGAGAGATATCAATACATAGGTTTTAAGATTATTACTAGTCAGATATATTCTTGTGCGGTGAATAGGGCGTGTTGAGTCCAGTTCTCTGAGCAAGGAGTAGGTCTTGTCTACTACATATTGGGTTTATGGAACGGTATCTGAGCTAATTTGATACCCTTGTTTTATGTATCACCCCACCTCACCTTTCCCGTTAAGCAGCCATAGTGTGTTTTCTGCATGTGTGACTCTGTTCTGTTTTGTAATTCAGTTCAAGTGTAACGCTTTTTACATTCCATCTATCAGTGATACCTTATGAGAAGTGTCCTTTTCTCTGTGACTTATTTCACTTAGAATCGTCGTACCTAAATCCACTCATCATGCTGCTACTAACCTTATGACATTGATTTCATGGCTGAGTGATATTCCATTGTACATAAGGACCACAACTTCTTTATCCATTTTTCTCTTTCCTGGGATATTGAAGGTGGAATGAAGTTGAGGTCCTTGTCAACAGAGCAGCCCTCAACTTTGGGGTGCTTGTGTCTTGCTGATTTTTAATTTTCCCAATTTATACCCCCATGAGTGGAAGTGCCCTATGCTCTCTAAGCTGTGTTTTTCAGATGTTTCAGGACACACCGTACACTTCTCCAGAGTGGCTGTTGGCAATTTACATCCCGCCCATCAGTGTAGCAAGGCTCCCATTTCTCCATGGCCTGTCCTGCATTTCTGGTTTTGACACTTTTTTCAGCATGGCCCTTTTGACCGATGGGAAGCGAGACTTCTCTGTAGCGCTGATTTGCCTTTCCAGGTTGCTTGGTTGGCCAAAAAGGGCGTATGCGTTTTTTCCTGAATATATTCAGGAAAAAACGCATACGCCCTTTTTGGCCAAGGGCATCATTGTCAACGTTTTGCCGCTTTTCATGTGCTTTAAAGGCGATTCGTATCTACCTCCTGAAATCTGTTTCGTGCAATTCTGCCTTGATTTCAAATCCTCTTCTTTGCCTTCCCTCAATATATTTGTGGACGAGAGTTATCATTTATAACTCTGCAGGTTTGTGAATTGCAGTGCCCTGAAGCTCCATTTTACAACTCGCTTTTTTGGGAGCTGGCCGCAAAAGCGCAGGATGGCTTCAGGCCCTGTTCTGGTTCCGGGGGGCAGACTGAGCCTGTGGTTAATTCTTCTTCCTGATGGGAAAATAGAGTGACCTGTGCCTGTCCTGACACCAAGAGCTAGTCTCTCGTTGGTTCCCCGTCTTCCCGTTCATCCTCAGGACAAATTGCAACCTGTACGGAACAGGAGGTTAAAGGTGCTGATGCTCCAAGTAGGGAGATTGCTAGTAAAGCAGCTGGAATGGCGAACCCGGGCACAAGGAGATGAGAAATGAGGTGCGTTTTAGAAACCTTTCCCCATCACACGGTGTACTATCTTCTGGGTTTCTCATGCATGTTTTCGATGTAGGAAGATGCCCTTGAAGCTGGAGATTTGGGACCCATGCGATGGGTACCACGCAGTATTACTTTAAAGGGTCTGCGTTTGCTCACCCAACCTCACCAAACCTCTCAGCCCCAAGAGTGTCCACCCTTATGTCTCATCCAGCTGTGGGTCTAGATATGGTCAATCCAGGTTGCATCACAGCCCCTGAACGCATTGTGTAAGAATTTCTCTCTCTTTCACTGTCGTTGTTTCATGGGTTTTTCAAAGTAATTTATTTTCATAATGGGGTTTAGCTGCTTTTCACGGCTGTGTTTATGCCGCTTTACACCCACTTGACACACTAACAGAGAGATATCAATACATAGGTTTTAAGATTATTACTAGTCAGATATATTCTTGTGCGGTGAATAGGGCGTGTTGAGTCCAGTTCTCTGAGCAAGGAGTAGGTCTTGTCTATTACATATTGGGTTTATGGAACGGTAGCTGAGCTAATTTGAAACGCTTGTTTTATGTATCACCCCACCTCACCTTTCCCGTTAAGAAGCCATAGTCTGTTTTCTGCATGTGTGACTCTGTTCTGTTTTGTAATTCAGTTCAAGTGTAACGGTTTTTACATTCCCTCTATCAGTGATACCTTATGAGAAGTGTCCTTTTCTGTGTGACTTATTTCACTTAGAATCGTCGTACCTAAATCCACTCATCATGCTGCTACTAGCCTTATGACATTGATTTCATGGCTGAGTGATATTCCATTGTACATAAGGACCAGAACTTCTTTATCCATTTTTCTCTTTCCTGGGATATTTAAGGTGGAATGAAGTGGAGGTCCTTGTCAACAGAGCAGCCCTCAACTTTGGGGTGCTTGTGTCTTGCTGATTTTTAATTTTCCCAATTTATACCCCCATGAGTGGAAGTGCCCTATGCTCTCTAAGATGTGTTTTTCAGATGTTTCAGGACACACCGTACACTTCTCCAGAGTGGCTGTTGGCAATTTACATCCCGCCCATCAGTGTAGCAAGGCTCCCATTTCTCCATGGCCTGTCCTGCATTTCTGGTTTTGACACTTTTTTCAGCATGGCCCTTTTGACCGATGGGAAGCGAGACTTCTCTGTAGCGCTGATTTGCCTTTCCAGGTTGCTTGGTTGGCCAAAAAGGGCGTATGCGTTTTTTCCTGAATATATTCAGGAAAAAACGCATACGCCCTTTTTGGCCAAGGGCATCATTGTCAACGTTTTGCCGCTTTTCATGTGCTTTAAAGGCGATTCGTATCTACCTCCTGAAATCTGTTTCGTGCAATTCTGCCTTGATTTCAAATCCTCTTCTTTGCCTTCCCTCAATATATTTGTGGACGAGAGTTATCATTTATAACTCTGCAGGTTTGTGAATTGCAGTGCCCTGAAGCTCCATTTTACAACTCGCTTTTTTGGGAGCTGGCCGCAAAAGCGCAGGATGGCTTCAGGCCCTGTTCTGGTTCCAGGGGGCAGGCTGAGCCTGTGGTTAATTCTTCTTCCTGATGGGAAAATACAGTGACCTGTGCCTGTCCCGACACCAAGAGCTAGTCTCTCGTTGGTTCCCCGTCTTCCCGTTCATCCTCAGGACAAATTGCAACCTGTACGGAACAGGAGGTTAAAGGTGCTGATGCTCCAAGTAGGGAGATTGCTAGTAAAGCGGCTGGAAAGGCGAACCCGGGCACAAGGAGATGAGAAATTAGGTGCGTTTTAGAAACCTTTCCCCATCACACGGTGTACCATCTTCTGGGTTTCTCATGCATGTTTTCGATGTAGGAAGATGCCCTTGAACCTGGAGATTTGGGACCCATGCGATGGGTACCACGCAGTATTACTTTAAAGGGTCTGCGTTTGCTCACCCAACCTCACCAAACCTCTCAGCCCCAAGAGTGTCCACCCTTATGTCTCATCCAGCTGTGGGTCTAGATATGGTCAATCCAGGTTGCATCACAGCCCCTGAACGCATTGTGTAAGAATTTCTCTCTCTTTCACTGTCGTTGTTTCATGGGTTTTTCAAAGTAATTTATTTTCATAATGGGGTTTAGCTGCTTTTCACGGCTGTGTTTATGCCGCTTTACACCCACTTGACACACTAACAGAGAGATATCAATACATAGGTTTTAAGATTATTACTAGTCAGATATATTCTTGTGCGGTGAATAGGGCGTGTTGAGTCCAGTTCTCTGAGCAAGGAGTAGGTCTTGTCTACTACATATTGGGTTTATGGAACGGTATCTGAGCTAATTTGATACCCTTGTTTCATGTATCACCCCACCTCACCTTTCCCGTTAAGCAGCCATAGTGTGTTTTCTGCATGTGTGACTCTGTTCTGTTTTGTAATTCAGTTCAAGTGTAACGCTTTTTACATTCCATCTATCAGTGATACCTTATGAGAAGTGTCCTTTTCTCTGTGACTTATTTCACTTAGAATCGTCGTACCTAAATCCACTCATCATGCTGCTACTAACCTTATGACATTGATTTCATGGCTGAGTGATATTCCATTGTACATAAGGACCACAACTTCTTTATCCATTTTTCTCTTTCCTGGGATATTGAAGGTGGAATGAAGTGGAGGTCCTTGTCAACAGAGCAGCCCTCAACTTTGGGGTGCTTGTGTCTTGCTGATTTTTAATTTTCCCAATTTATACCCCCATGAGTGGAAGTGCCCTATGCTCTCTAAGCTGTGTTTTTCAGATGTTTCAGGACACACCGTACACTTCTCCAGAGTGGCTGTTGGCAATTTACATCCCGCCCATCAGTGTAGCAAGGCTCCCATTTCTCCATGGCCTGTCCTGCATTTCTGGTTTTGACACTTTTTTCAGCATGGCCCTTTTGACCGATGGGAAGCGAGACTTCTCTGTAGCGCTGATTTGCCTTTCCAGGTTGCTTGGTTGGCCAAAAAGGGCGTATGCGTTTTTTCCTGAATATATTCAGGAAAAAACGCATACGCCCTTTTTGGCCAAGGGCATCATTGTCAACGTTTTGCCGCTTTTCATGTGCTTTAAAGGCGATTCGTATCTACCTCCTGAAATCTGTTTCGTGCAATTCTGCCTTGATTTCAAATCCTCTTCTTTGCCTTCCCTCAATATATTTGTGGACGAGAGTTATCATTTATAACTCTGCAGGTTTGTGAATTGCAGTGCCCTGAAGCTCCATTTTACAACTCGCTTTTTTGGGAGCTGGCCGCAAAAGCGCAGGATGGCTTCAGGCCCTGTTCTGGTTCCGGGGGGCAGACTGAGCCTGTGGTTAATTCTTCTTCCTGATGGGAAAATAGAGTGACCTGTGCCTGTCCTGACACCAAGAGCTAGTCTCTCGTTGGTTCCCCGTCTTCCCGTTCATCCTCAGGACAAATTGCAACCTGTACGGAACAGGAGGTTAAAGGTGCTGATGCTCCAAGTAGGGAGATTGCTAGTAAAGCAGCTGGAATGGCGAACCCGGGCACAAGGAGATGAGAAATGAGGTGCGTTTTAGAAACCTTTCCCCATCACACGGTGTACTATCTTCTGGGTTTCTCATGCATGTTTTCGATGTAGGAAGATGCCCTTGAAGCTGGAGATTTGGGACCCATGCGATGGGTACCACGCAGTATTACTTTAAAGGGTCTGCGTTTGCTCACCCAACCTCACCAAACCTCTCAGCCCCAAGAGTGTCCACCCTTATGTCTCATCCAGCTGTGGGTCTAGATATGGTCAATCCAGGTTGCATCACAGCCCCTGAACGCATTGTGTAAGAATTTCTCTCTCTTTCACTGTCGTTGTTTCATGGGTTTTTCAAAGTAATTTATTTTCATAATGGGGTTTAGCTGCTTTTCACGGCTGTGTTTATGCCGCTTTACACCCACTTGACACACTAACAGAGAGATATCAATACATAGGTTTTAAGATTATTACTAGTCAGATATATTCTTGTGCGGTGAATAGGGCGTGTTGAGTCCAGTTCTCTGAGCAAGGAGTAGGTCTTGTCTATTACATATTGGGTTTATGGAACGGTAGCTGAGCTAATTTGAAACGCTTGTTTTATGTATCACCCCACCTCACCTTTCCCGTTAAGAAGCCATAGTGTGTTTTCTGCATGTGTGACTCTGTTCTGTTTTGTAATTCAGTTCAAGTGTAACGGTTTTTACATTCCCTCTATCAGTGATACCTTATGAGAAGTGTCCTTTTCTGTGTGACTTATTTCACTTAGAATCGTCGTACCTAAATCCACTCATCATGCTGCTACTAGCCTTATGACATTGATTTCATGGCTGAGTGATATTCCATTGTACATAAGGACCAGAACTTCTTTATCCATTTTTCTCTTTCCTGGGATATTGAAGGTGGAATGAAGTGGAGGTCCTTGTCAACAGAGCAGCCCTCAACTTTGGGGTGCTTGTGTCTTGCTGATTTTTAATTTTCCCAATTTATACCCCCATGAGTGGAAGTGCCCTATGCTCTCTAAGATGTGTTTTTCAGATGTTTCAGGACACACCGTACACTTCTCCAGAGTGGCTGTTGGCAATTTACATCCCGCCCATCAGTGTAGCAAGGCTCCCATTTCTCCATGGCCTGTCCTGCATTTCTGGTTTTGACACTTTTTTCAGCATGGCCCTTTTGACCGATGGGAAGCGAGACTTCTCTGTAGCGCTGATTTGCCTTTCCAGGTTGCTTGGTTGGCCAAAAAGGGCGTATGCGTTTTTTCCTGAATATATTCAGGAAAAAACGCATACGCCCTTTTTGGCCAAGGGCATCATTGTCAACGTTTTGCCGCTTTTCGTGTGCTTTAAAGGCGATTCGTATCTACCTCCTGAAATCTGTTTCCTGCAATTCTGCCTTGATTTCAAATCCTCTTCTTTGCCTTCCCTCAATATATTTGTGGACGAGAGTTATCATTTATAACTCTGCAGGTTTGTGAATTGCAGTGCCCTGAACCTCCATTTTACAACTCGCTTTTTTGGGAGCTGGCCGCAAAAGCGCAGGATGGCTTCAGGCCCTGTTCTGGTTCCGGGGGGCAGGCTGAGCCTGTGGTTAATTCTTCTTCCTGATGGGAAAATACAGTGACCTGTGCCTGTCCCGACACCAAGAGCTAGTCTCTCGTTGGTTCCCCGTCTTCCCGTTCATCCTCAGGACAAATTGCAACCTGTACGGAACAGGAGGTTAAAGGTGCTGATCCTCCAAATAGGGAGATTGCTAGTAAAGCGGCTGGAATGGCGAACCCGGGAACAAGGAGATGAGAAATGAGGTGCCTTTTAGAAACCTTTCCCCATCACACGGTGTACCATCTTCTGGGTTTCTCATGCATGTTTTCGATGTAGGAAGATGCCCTTGAACCTGGAGATTTGGGACCCATGCGATGGGTACCACGCAGTATTACTTTAAAGGGTCTGCGTTTGCTCACCCAATCTCACCAAACCTCTCAGCCCCAAGAGTGTCCACCCTTATGTCTCATCCAGCTGTGGGTCTAGATATGGTCAATCCAGGTTGCATCACAGCCCCTGAACTCATTGTGTAAGAATTTCTATGTCTTTCACTGTCGTTGTTTCATGGGTTTTTCAAAGTAATTTATTTTCATAATGGGGTTTAGCTGCTTTTCACGGCTGTGTTTATGCCGCTTTACACCCACTTGACACACTAACAGAGAGATATCAATACATAGGTTTTAAGATTATTACTAGTCAGATATATTCTTGTGCGGTGAATAGGGCGTGTTGAGTCCAGTTCTCTGAGCAAGGAGTAGGTCTTGTCTACTACATATTGGGTTTATGGAACGGTATCTGAGCTAATTTGATACCCTTGTTTTATGTATCACCCCACCTCACCTTTCCCGTTAAGCAGCCATAGTGTGTTTTCTGCATGTGTGACTCTGTTCTGTTTTGTAATTCAGTTCAAGTGTAACGGTTTTTACATTCCCTCTAAAAGTGATACCTTATGAGAAGTGTCCTTTTCTGTGTGACTTATTTCACTTAGAATCGTCGTACCTAAATCCACTCATCATGCTGCTACTAACCTTATGACATTGATTTCATGGCTGAGTGATATTCCATTGTACATAAGGACCACAACTTCTTTATCCATTTTTCTCTTTCCTGGGATATTGAAGGTGGAATGAAGTGGAGGTCCTTGTCAACAGAGCAGCCCTCAACTTTGGGGTGCTTGTGTCTTGCTGATTTTTAATTTTCCCAATTTATACCCCCATGAGTGGAAGTGCCCTATGCTCTCTAAGCTGTGTTTTTCAGATGTTTCAGGACACACCGTACACTTCTCCAGAGTGGCTGTTGGCAATTTACATCCCGCCCATCAGTGTAGCAAGGCTCCCATTTCTCCATGGCCTGTCCTGCATTTCTGGTTTTGACACTTTTTTCAGCATGGCCCTTTTGACCGATGGGAAGCGAGACTTCTCTGTAGCGCTGATTTGCCTTTCCAGGTTGCTTGGTTGGCCAAAAAGGGCGTATGCGTTTTTTCCTGAATATATTCAGGAAAAAACGCATACGCCCTTTTTGGCCAAGGGCATCATTGTCAACGTTTTGCCGCTTTTCATGTGCTTTAAAGGCGATTCGTATCTACCTCCTGAAATCTGTTTCGTGCAATTCTGCCTTGATTTCAAATCCTCTTCTTTGCCTTCCCTCAATATATTTGTGGACGAGAGTTATCATTTATAACTCTGCAGGTTTGTGAATTGCAGTGCCCTGAACCTCCATTTTACAACTCGCTTTTTTGGGAGCTGGCCGCAAAGCGCAGGATGGCTTCAGGCCCTGTTCTGGTTCCGGGGGGCAGGTTGAGCCTGTGGTTAATTCTTCTTCCTGATGGGAAAATACAGTGACCTGTGCCTGTCCCGACACCAAGAGCTAGTCTCTCGTTGGTTCCCCGTCTTCCCGTTCATCCTCAGGACAAATTGCAACCTGTACGGAACAGGAGGTTAAAGGTGCTGATGCTCCAAGTAGGGAGATTGCTAGTAAAGCGGCTGGAATGGCGAACACGGGCACAAGGAGATGAGAAATGAGGTGCGTTTTAGAAACCTTTCCCCATCACACGGTGTACCATCTTCTGGGTTTCTCATGCATGTTTTCGATGTAGGAAGATGCCCTTGAACCTGGAGATTTGGGACCCATGCGATGGGTACCACGCAGTATTACTTTAAAGGGTCTGCGTTTGCTCACCCAATCTCACCAAACCTCTCAGCCCCAAGAGTGTCCACCCTTATGTCTCATCCAGCTGTGGGTCTAGATATGGTCAATCCAGGTTGCATCACAGCCCCTGAACTCATTGTGTAAGAATTTCTATGTCTTTCACTGTCGTTGTTTCATGGGTTTTTCAAAGTAATTTATTTTCATAATGGGGTTTAGCTGCTTTTCACGGCTGTGTTTATGCCGCTTTACACCCACTTGACACACTAACAGAGAGATATCAATACATAGGTTTTAAGATTATTACTAGTCAGATATATTCTTGTGCGGTGAATAGGGCGTGTTGAGTCCAGTTCTCTGAGCAAGGAGTAGGTCTTGTCTACTACATATTGGGTTTATGGAACGGTATCTGAGCTAATTTGATACCCTTGTTTTATGTATCACCCCACCTCACCTTTCCCGTTAAGCAGCCATAGTGTGTTTTCTGCATGTGTGACTCTGTTCTGTTTTGTAATTCAGTTCAAGTGTAACGGTTTTTACATTCCCTCTAAAAGTGATACCTTATGAGAAGTGTCCTTTTCTGTGTGACTTATTTCACTTAGAATCGTCGTACCTAAATCCACTCATCATGCTGCTACTAACCTTATGACATTGATTTCATGGCTGAGTGATATTCCATTGTACATAAGGACCACAACTTCTTTATCCATTTTTCTCTTTCCTGGGATATTGAAGGTGGAATGAAGTGGAGGTCCTTGTCAACAGAGCAGCCCTCAACTTTGGGGTGCTTGTGTCTTGCTGATTTTTAATTTTCCCAATTTATACCCCCATGAGTGGAAGTGCCCTATGCTCTCTAAGCTGTGTTTTTCAGATGTTTCAGGACACACCGTACACTTCTCCAGAGTGGCTGTTGGCAATTTACATCCCGCCCATCAGTGTAGCAAGGCTCCCATTTCTCCATGGCCTGTCCTGCATTTCTGGTTTTGACACTTTTTTCAGCATGGCCCTTTTGACCGATGGGAAGCGAGACTTCTCTGTAGCGCTGATTTGCCTTTCCAGGTTGCTTGGTTGGCCAAAAAGGGCGTATGCGTTTTTTCCTGAATATATTCAGGAAAAAACGCATACGCCCTTTTTGGCCAAGGGCATCATTGTCAACGTTTTGCCGCTTTTCATGTGCTTTAAAGGCGATTCGTATCTACCTCCTGAAATCTGTTTCGTGCAATTCTGCCTTGATTTCAAATCCTCTTCTTTGCCTTCCCTCAATATATTTGTGGACGAGAGTTATCATTTATAACTCTGCAGGTTTGTGAATTGCAGTGCCCTGAACCTCCATTTTACAACTCGCTTTTTTGGGAGCTGGCCGCAAAAGCGCAGGATGGCTTCAGGCCCTGTTCTGGTTCCGGGGGGCAGGCTGAGCCTGTGGTTAATTCTTCTTCCTGATGGGAAAATAGAGTGATCTGTGCCTGTCCCAACACCAAGAGCTAGTCTCTCGTTGGTTCCCCGTCTTCCCGTTCATCCTCAGGACAAATTGCAACCTGTACGGAACAGGAGGTTAAAGGTGCTGATGCTCCAAGTAGGGAGCTTGCTAGTAAAGAGGCTGGAATGGCGAACCCGGGCACAAGGAGATGAGAAATGAGGTGCGTTTTAGAAACCTTTCCCCATCACACGGTGTACTATCTTCTGGGTTTCTCATGCATGTTTTCGATGTAGGAAGATGCCCTTGACGCTGGAGATTTGGGACCCATGCGATGGGTACCACGCAGTATTACTTTAAAGGGTCTGCGTTTGCTCACCCAACCTCACCAAACCTCTCAGCCCCAAGAGTGTCCACCCTTATGTCTCATCCAGCTGTGGGTCTAGATATGGTCAATCCAGGTTGCATCACAGCCCCTGAACGCATTGTGTAAGAATGTCTCTCTCTTTCACTGTCGTTGTTTCATGGGTTTTTCAAAGTAATTTATTTTCATAATGGGGTTTAGCTGCTTTTCACGGCTGTGTTTATGCCGCTTTACACCCACTTGACACACTAACAGAGAGATATCAATACATAGGTTTTAAGATTATTACTAGTCAGATATATTCTTGTGCGGTGAATAGGGCGTGTTGAGTCCAGTTCTCTGAGCAAGGAGTAGGTCTTGTCTATTACATATTGGGTTTATGGAACGGTATCTGAGCTAATTTGATACCCTTGTTTTATGTATCACCCCACCTCACCTTTCCCGTTAAGCAGCCATAGTGTGTTTTCTGCATGTGTGACTCTGTTCTGTTTTGTAATTCAGTTCAAGTGTAACGGTTTTTACATTCCCTCTATCAGTGATACCTTATGAGAAGTGTCCTTTTCTGTGTGACTTATTTCACTTAGAATCGTCGTACCTTAATCCACTCATCATGCTGCTACTAACCTTATGACATTGATTTCATGGCTGAGTGATATTCCATTGTACATAAGGACCACAACTTCTTTATCCATTTTTCTCTTTCCTGGGATATTGAAGGTGGAATGAAGTGGAGGTCCTTGTCAACAGAGCAGCCCTCAACTTTGGGGTGCTTGTGTCTTGCTGATTTTTCATTTTCCCAATTTATACCCCCATGAGTGGAAGTGCCCTATGCTCTCTAAGCTGTGTTTTTCAGATGTTTCAGGACACACCGTACACTTCTCCAGAGTGGCTGTTGGCAATTTACATCCCGCCCATCAGTGTAGCAAGGCTCCCATTTCTCCATGGCCTGTCCTGCATTTCTGGTTTTGACACTTTTTTCAGCATGGCCCTTTTGACCGATGGGAAGCGAGACTTCTCTGTAGCGCTGATTTGCCTTTCCAGGTTGCTTGGTTGGCCAAAAAGGGCGTATGCGTTTTTTCCTGAATATATTCAGGAAAAAACGCATACGCCCTTTTTGGCTAAGGGCATCATTGTCAACGTTTTGCCGCTTTTCATGTGCTTTAAAGGCGATTCGTATCTACCTCCTGAAATCTGTTTCGTGCAATTCTGCCTTGATTTCAAATCCTCTTCTTTGCCTTCCCTCAATATATTTGTGGACGAGAGTTATCATTTATAACTCTGCAGGTTTGTGAATTGCAGTGCCCTGAACCTCCATTTTACAACTCGCTTTTTTGGGAGCTGGCCGCAAAAGCGCAGGATGGCTTCAGGCCCTGTTCTGGTTCCGGGGGGCAGGCTGAGCCTGTGGTTAATTCTTCTTCCTGATGGGAAAATAGAGTGACCTGTGCCTGTCCCGACACCAAGAGGTAGTCTCTCGTTGGTTCCCCGTCTTCCCGTTCATCCTCAGGACAAATTGCAACCTGTACGGAACAGGAGGTTAAAGGTGCTGATGCTCCAAGTAGGGAGATTGCTAGTAAAGCGGCTGGAAAGGCGAACCCGGGCACAAGGAGATGAGAATTTAGGTGCGTTTTAGAAACCTTTCCCCATCACACGGTGTACCATCTTCTGGGTTTCTCATGCATGTTTTCGATGTAGGAAGATGCCCTTGAACCTGGAGATTTGGGACCCATGCGATGGGTACCACGCAGTATTACTTTAAAGGGTCTGCGTTTGCTCACCCAACCTCACCAAACCTCTCAGCCCCAAGAGTGTCCACCCTTATGTCTCATCCAGCTGTGGGTCTAGATATGGTCAATCCAGGTTGCATCACAGCCCCTGAACGCATTGTGTAAGAATTTCTCTCTCTTTCACTGTCGTTGTTTCATGGGTTTTTCAAAGTAATTTATTTTCATAATGGGGTTTAGCTGCTTTTCACTGCTGTGTTTATGTCGCTTTACACCCACTTGACACACTAACAGAGAGATATCAATACATAGGTTTTAAGATTATTACTAGTCAGATATATTCTTGTGCGGTGAATAGGGCGTGTTGAGTCCAGTTCTCTGAGCAAGGAGTAGGTCTTGTCTATTACATATTGGGTTTATGGAACGGTATCTGAGCTAATTTGATACCCTTGTTTCATGTATCACCCCACCTCACCTTTCCCGTTAAGCAGCCATAGTGTGTTTTCTGCATGTGTGACTCTGTTCTGTTTTGTAATTCAGTTCAAGTGTAACGGTTTTTACATTCCCTCTATAAGTGATACCTTATGAGAAGTGTCCTTTTCTGTGTGACTTATTTCACTTAGAATCGTCGTACCTAAATCCACTCATCATGCTGCTACTAACCTTATGGCATTGATTTCATGGCTGAGTGATATTCCATTGTACATAAGGACCACAACTTCTTTATCCATTTTTCTCTTTCCTGGGATATTGAAGGTGGAATGAAGTGGAGGTCCTTGTCAACAGAGCAGCCCTCAACTTTGGGGTGCTTGTGTCTTGCTGATTTTTCATTTTCCCAATTTATACCCCCATGAGTGGAAGTGCCCTATGCTCTCTAAGCTGTGTTTTTCAGATGTTTCAGGACACACCGTACACTTCTCCAGAGTGGCTGTTGGCAATTTACATCCCGCCCATCAGTGTAGCAAGGCTCCCATTTCTCCATGGCCTGTCCTGCATTTCTGGTTTTGACACTTTTTTCAGCATGGCCCTTTTGACCGATGGGAAGCGAGACTTCTCTGTAGCGCTGATTTGCCTTTCCAGGTTGCTTGGTTGGCCAAAAAGGGCGTATGCGTTTTTTCCTGAATATATTCAGGAAAAAACGCATACGCCCTTTTTGGCTAAGGGCATCATTGTCAACGTTTTGCCGCTTTTCATGTGCTTTAAAGGCGATTCGTATCTACCTCCTGAAATCTGTTTCGTGCAATTCTGCCTTGATTTCAAATCCTCTTCTTTGCCTTCCCTCAATATATTTGTGGACGAGAGTTATCATTTATAACTCTGCAGGTTTGTGAATTGCAGTGCCCTGAACCTCCATTTTACAACTCGCTTTTTTGGGAGCTGGCCGCAAAAGCGCAGGATGGCTTCAGGCCCTGTTCTGGTTCCGGGGGGCAGGCTGAGCCTGTGGTTAATTCTTCTTCCTGATGGGAAAATAGAGTGACCTGTGCCTGTCCCGACACCAAGAGGTAGTCTCTCGTTGGTTCCCCGTCTTCCCGTTCATCCTCAGGACAAATTGCAACCTGTACGGAACAGGAGGTTAAAGGTGCTGATGCTCCAAGTAGGGAGATTGCTAGTAAAGCGGCTGGAAAGGCGAACCCGGGCACAAGGAGATGAGAATTTAGGTGCGTTTTAGAAACCTTTCCCCATCACACGGTGTACCATCTTCTGGGTTTCTCATGCATGTTTTCGATGTAGGAAGATGCCCTTGAACCTGGAGATTTGGGACCCATGCGATGGGTACCACGCAGTATTACTTTAAAGGGTCTGCGTTTGCTCACCCAACCTCACCAAACCTCTCAGCCCCAAGAGTGTCCACCCTTATGTCTCATCCAGCTGTGGGTCTAGATATGGTCAATCCAGGTTGCATCACAGCCCCTGAACGCATTGTGTAAGAATTTCTCTCTCTTTCACTGTCGTTGTTTCATGGGTTTTTCAAAGTAATTTATTTTCATAATGGGGTTTAGCTGCTTTTCACTGCTGTGTTTATGTCGCTTTACACCCACTTGACACACTAACAGAGAGATATCAATACATAGGTTTTAAGATTATTACTAGTCAGATATATTCTTGTGCGGTGAATAGGGCGTGTTGAGTCCAGTTCTCTGAGCAAGGAGTAGGTCTTGTCTATTACATATTGGGTTTATGGAACGGTATCTGAGCTAATTTGATACCCTTGTTTCATGTATCACCCCACCTCACCTTTCCCGTTAAGCAGCCATAGTGTGTTTTCTGCATGTGTGACTCTGTTCTGTTTTGTAATTCAGTTCAAGTGTAACGGTTTTTACATTCCCTCTATAAGTGATACCTTATGAGAAGTGTCCTTTTCTGTGTGACTTATTTCACTTAGAATCGTCGTACCTAAATCCACTCATCATGCTGCTACTAACCTTATGGCATTGATTTCATGGCTGAGTGATATTCCATTGTACATAAGGACCACAACTTCTTTATCCATTTTTCTCTTTCCTGGGATATTGAAGGTGGAATGAAGTGGAGGTCCTTGTCAACAGAGCAGCCCTCAACTTTGGGGTGCTTGTGTCTTGCTGATTTTTAATTTTCCCAATTTATACCCCCATGAGTGGAAGTGCCCTATGCTCTCTAAGCTGTGTTTTTCAGATGTTTCAGGACACACCGTACACTTCTCCAGAGTGGCTGTTGGCAATTTACATCCCGCCCATCAGTGTAGCAAGGCTCCCATTTCTCCATGGCCTGTCCTGCATTTCTGGTTTTGACACTTTTTTCAGCATGGCCCTTTTGACCGATGGGAAGCGAGACTTCTTTGTAGCGCTGATTTGCCTTTCCAGGTTGCTTGGTTGGCCAAAAAGGGCGTATGCGTTTTTTCCTGAATATATTCAGGAAAAAACGCATACGCCCTTTTTGGCCAAGGGCATCATTGTCAACGTTTTGCCGCTTTTCATGTGCTTTAAAGGCGATTCGTATCTACCTCCTGAAATCTGTTTCGTGCAATTCTGCCTTGATTTCAAATCCTCTTCTTTGCCTTCCCTCAATATATTTGTGGACGAGAGTTATCATTTATAACTCTGCAGGTTTGTGAATTGCAGTGCCCTGAAGCTCCATTTTACAACTCGCTTTTTTGGGAGCTGGCCGCAAAAGCGCAGGATGGCTTCAGGCCCTGTTCTGGTTCCGGGGGGCAGACTGAGCCTGTGGTTAATTCTTCTTCCTGATGGGAAAATAGAGTGACCTGTGCCTGTCCTGACACCAAGAGCTAGTCTCTCGTTGGTTCCCCGTCTTCCTGTTCATCCTCAGGACAAATTGCAACCTGTACGGAACAGGAGGTTAAAGGTGCTGATGCTCCAAGTAGGGAGATTGCTAGTAAAGCAGCTGGAATGGCGAACCCGGGCACAAGGAGATGAGAAATGAGGTGCGTTTTAGAAACCTTTCCCCATCACACGGTGTACTATCTTCTGGGTTTCTCATGCATGTTTTCGATGTAGGAAGATGCCCTTGAAGCTGGAGATTTGGGACCCATGCGATGGGTACCACGCAGTATTACTTTAAAGGGTCTGCGTTTGCTCACCCAACCTCACCAAACCTCTCAGCCCCAAGAGTGTCCACCCTTATGTCTCATCCAGCTGTGGGTCTAGATATGGTCAATCCAGGTTGCATCACAGCCCCTGAACGCATTGTGTAAGAATTTCTCTCTCTTTCACTGTCGTTGTTTCATGGGTTTTTCAAAGTAATTTATTTTCATAATGGGGTTTAGCTGCTTTTCACGGCTGTGTTTATGCCGCTTTACACCCACTTGACACACTAACAGAGAGATATCAATACATAGGTTTTAAGATTATTACTAGTCAGATATATTCTTGTGCGGTGAATAGGGCGTGTTGAGTCCAGTTCTCTGAGCAAGGAGTAGGTCTTGTCTATTACATATTGGGTTTATGGAACGGTAGCTGAGCTAATTTGAAATGCTTGTTTTATGTATCACCCCACCTCACCTTTCCCGTTAAGAAGCCATAGTCTGTTTTCTGCATGTGTGATTCTGTTCTGTTTTGTAATTCAGTTCAAGTGTAACGGTTTTTACATTCCCTCTATCAGTGATACCTTATGAGAAGTGTCCTTTTCTGTGTGACTTATTTCACTTAGAATCGTCGTACCTAAATCCACTCATCATGCTGCTACTAGCCTTATGACATTGATTTCATGGCTGAGTGATATTCCATTGTACATAAGGACCAGAACTTCTTTATCCATTTTTCTCTTTCCTGGGATATTTAAGGTGGAATGAAGTGGAGGTCCTTGTCAACAGAGCAGCCCTCAACTTTGGGGTGCTTGTGTCTTGCTGATTTTTAATTTTCCCAATTTATACCCCCATGAGTGGAAGTGCCCTATGCTCTCTAAGATGTGTTTTTCAGATGTTTCAGGACACACCGTACACTTCTCCAGAGTGGCTGTTGGCAATTTACATCCCGCCCATCAGTGTAGCAAGGCTCCCATTTCTCCACGGCCTGTCCTGCATTTCTGGTTTTGACACTTTTTTCAGCATGGCCCTTTTGACCGATGGGAAGCGAGACTTCTCTGTAGCGCTGATTTGCCTTTCCAGGTTGCTTGGTTGGCCAAAAAGGGCGTATGCGTTTTTTCCTGAATATATTCAGGAAAAAACGCATACGCCCTTTTTGGCCAAGGGCATCATTGTCAACGTTTTGCCGCTTTTCGTGTGCTTTAAAGGCGATTCGTATCTACCTCCTGAAATCTGTTTCCTGCAATTCTGCCTTGATTTCAAATCCTCTTCTTTGCCTTCCCTCAATATATTTGTGGACGAGAGTTATCATTTATAACTCTGCAGGTTTGTGAATTGCAGTGCCCTGAACCTCCATTTTACAACTCGCTTTTTTGGGAGCTGGCCGCAAAAGCGCAGGATGGCTTCAGGCCCTGTTCTGGTTCCGGGGGGCAGGCTGAGCCTGTGGTTAATTCTTCTTCCTGATGGGAAAATACAGTGACCTGTGCCTGTCCCGACACCAAGAGCTAGTCTCTCGTTGGTTCCCCGTCTTCCCGTTCATCCTCAGGACAAATTGCAACCTGTACGGAACAGGAGGTTAAAGGTGCTGATCCTCCAAATAGGGAGATTGCTAGTAAAGCGGCTGGAATGGCGAACCCGGGAACAAGGAGATGAGAAATGAGGTGCCTTTTAGAAACCTTTCCCCATCACACGGTGTACCATCTTCTGGGTTTCTCATGCATGTTTTCGATGTAGGAAGATGCCCTTGAACCTGGAGATTTGGGACCCATGCGATGGGTACCACGCAGTATTACTTTAAAGGGTCTGCGTTTGCTCACCCAACCTCACCAAACCTCTCAGCCCCAAGAGTGTCCAACCTTATGTCTCATCCAGCTGTGGGTCTAGATATGATCAATCCAGGTTGCATCACAGCCCCTGAACTCATTGTGTAAGAATTTCTATCTCTTTCACTGTCGTTGTTTCATGGGTTTTTCAAAGTAATTTATTTTCATAATGGGGTTTAGCTGCTTTTCACGGCTGTGTTTATGCTGCTTTACACCCACTTGACACACTAACAGAGAGATATCAATACATAGGTTTTAAGATTATTACTAGTCAGATATATTCTTGTGCGGTGAATAGGGCGTGTTGAGTCCAGTTCTCTGAGCAAGGAGTAGGTCTTGTCTACTACATATTGGGTTTATGGAACGGTGTCTGAGCTAATTTGATACCCTTGTTTTATGTGTCACCCCATCTCACCTTTTCCGTTAAGCAGCCATAGTCTGTTTTCTGCATGTGTGACTCTGTTCTGTTGTGTAATTCAGTTCAAGTGTAACGGTTTTTACATTCCCTCTAAAAGTGATACCTTATGAGAAGTGTCCTTTTCTGTGTGACTTATTTCACTTAGAATCGTCGTACCTAAATCCACTCATCATGCTGCTACTAACCTTATGACATTGATTTCATGGCTGAGTGATATTCCATTGTACATAAGGACCACAACTTCTTTATCCATTTTTCTCTTTCCTGGGATATTGAAGGTGGAATGAAGTGGAGGTCCTTGTCAACAGAGCAGCCCTCAACTTTGGGGTGCTTGTGTCTTGCTGATTTTTAATTTTCCCAATTTATACCCCCATGAGTGGAAGTGCCCTATGCTCTCTAAGCTGTGTTTTTCAGATGTTTCAGGACACACCGTACACTTCTCCAGAGTGGCTGTTGGCAATTTACATCCCGCCCATCAGTGTAGCAAGGCTCCCATTTCTCCATGGCCTGTCCTGCATTTCTGGTTTTGACACTTTTTTCAGCATGGCCCTTTTGACCGATGGGAAGCGAGACTTCTCTGTAGCGCTGATTTGCCTTTCCAGGTTGCTTGGTTGGCCAAAAAGGGCGTATGCGTTTTTTCCTGAATATATTCAGGAAAAAACGCATACGCCCTTTTTGGCCAAGGGCATCATTGTCAACGTTTTGCCGCTTTTCATGTGCTTTAAAGGCGATTCGTATCTACCTCCTGAAATCTGTTTCGTGCAATTCTGCCTTGATTTCAAATCCTCTTCTTTGCCTTCCCTCAATATATTTGTGGACGAGAGTTATCATTTATAACTCTGCAGGTTTGTGAATTGCAGTGCCCTGAACCTCCATTTTACAACTCGCTTTTTTGGGAGCTGGCCGCAAAAGCGCAGGATGGCTTCAGGCCCTGTTCTGGTTCCGGGGGGCAGGCTGAGCCTGTGGTTAATTCTTCTTCCTGATGGGAAAATACAGTGACCTGTGCCTGTCCCGACACCAAGAGCTAGTCTCTCGTTGGTTCCCCGTCTTCCCGTTCATCCTCAGGACAAATTGCAACCTGTACGGAACAGGAGGTTAAAGGTGCTGATGCTCCAAGTAGGGAGATTGCTAGTAAAGCGGCTGGAATGGCGAACCCGGGCACAAGGAGATGAGAAATGAGGTGCGTTTTAGAAACCTTTCCCCATCACACGGTGTACCATCTTCTGGGTTTCTCATGCATGTTTTCGATGTAGGAAGATGCCCTTGAACCTGGAGATTTGGGACCCATGCGATGGGTACCACGCAGTATTACTTTAAAGGGTCTGCGTTTGCTCACCCAATCTCACCAAACCTCTCAGCCCCAAGAGTGTCCACCCTTATGTCTCATCCAGCTGTGGGTCTAGATATGGTCAATCCAGGTTGCATCACAGCCCCTGAACTCATTGTGTAAGAATTTCTATGTCTTTCACTGTCGTTGTTTCATGGGTTTTTCAAAGTAATTTATTTTCATAATGGGGTTTAGCTGCTTTTCACGGCTGTGTTTATGCCGCTTTACACCCACTTGACACACTAACAGAGAGATATCAATACATAGGTTTTAAGATTATTACTAGTCAGATATATTCTTGTGCGGTGAATAGGGCGTGTTGAGTCCAGTTCTCTGAGCAAGGAGTAGGTCTTGTCTACTACATATTGGGTTTATGGAACGGTATCTGAGCTAATTTGATACCCTTGTTTTATGTATCACCCCACCTCACCTTTCCCGTTAAGCAGCCATAGTGTGTTTTCTGCATGTGTGACTCTGTTCTGTTTTGTAATTCAGTTCAAGTGTAACGGTTTTTACATTCCCTCTAAAAGTGATACCTTATGAGAAGTGTCCTTTTCTGTGTGACTTATTTCACTTAGAATCGTCGTACCTAAATCCACTCATCATGCTGCTACTAACCTTATGACATTGATTTCATGGCTGAGTGATATTCCATTGTACATAAGGACCACAACTTCTTTATCCATTTTTCTCTTTCCTGGGATATTGAAGGTGGAATGAAGTGGAGGTCCTTGTCAACAGAGCAGCCCTCAACTTTGGGGTGCTTGTGTCTTGCTGATTTTTAATTTTCCCAATTTATACCCCCATGAGTGGAAGTGCCCTATGCTCTCTAAGCTGTGTTTTTCAGATGTTTCAGGACACACCGTACACTTCTCCAGAGTGGCTGTTGGCAATTTACATCCCGCCCATCAGTGTAGCAAGGCTCCCATTTCTCCATGGCCTGTCCTGCATTTCTGGTTTTGACACTTTTTTCAGCATGGCCCTTTTGACCGATGGGAAGCGAGACTTCTCTGTAGCGCTGATTTGCCTTTCCAGGTTGCTTGGTTGGCCAAAAAGGGCGTATGCGTTTTTTCCTGAATATATTCAGGAAAAAACGCATACGCCCTTTTTGGCCAAGGGCATCATTGTCAACGTTTTCCCGCTTTTCATGTGCTTTAAAGGCGATTCGTATCTACCTCCTGAAATCTGTTTCGTGCAATTCTGCCTTGATTTCAAATCCTCTTCTTTGCCTTCCCTCAATATATTTGTGGACGAGAGTTATCATTTATAACTCTGCAGGTTTGTGAATTGCAGTGCCCTGAACCTCCATTTTACAACTCGCTTTTTTGGGAGCTGGCCGCAAAAGCGCAGGATGGCTTCAGGCCCTGTTCTGGTTCCGGGGGGCAGGCTGAGCCTGTGGTTAATTCTTCTTCCTGATGGGAAAATAGAGTGACCTGTGCCTGTCCCGACACCAAGAGCTAGTCTCTCGTTGGTTCCCCGTCTTCCCGTTCATCCTCAGGACAAATTGCAACCTGTACGGAACAGGAGGTTAAAGGTGCTGATGCTCCAAGTAGGGAGATTGCTAGTAAAGCGGCTGGAATGGCGAACACGGGCACAAGGAGATGAGAAATGAGGTGCGTTTTAGAAACCTTTCCCCATCACACGGTGTACCATCTTCTGGGTTTCTCATGCATGTTTTCGATGTAGGAAGATGCCCTTGAACCTGGAGATTTGGGACCCATGCGATGGGTACCACGCAGTATTACTTTAAAGGGTCTGCGTTTGCTCACCCAATCTCACCAAACCTCTCAGCCCCAAGAGTGTCCACCCTTATGTCTCATCCAGCTGTGGGTCTAGATATGGTCAATCCAGGTTGCATCACAGCCCCTGAACTCATTGTGTAAGAATTTCTATGTCTTTCACTGTCGTTGTTTCATGGGTTTTTCAAAGTAATTTATTTTCATAATGGGGTTTAGCTGCTTTTCACGGCTGTGTTTATGCCGCTTTACACCCACTTGACACACTAACAGAGAGATATCAATACATAGGTTTTAAGATTATTACTAGTCAGATATATTCTTGTGCGGTGAATAGGGCGTGTTGAGTCCAGTTCTCTGAGCAAGGAGTAGGTCTTGTCTACTACATATTGGGTTTATGGAACGGTATCTGAGCTAATTTGATACCCTTGTTTTATGTATCACCCCACCTCACCTTTCCCGTTAAGCAGCCATAGTGTGTTTTCTGCATGTGTGACTCTGTTCTGTTTTGTAATTCAGTTCAAGTGTAACGGTTTTTACATTCCCTCTAAAAGTGATACCTTATGAGAAGTGTCCTTTTCTGTGTGACTTATTTCACTTAGAATCGTCGTACCTAAATCCACTCATCATGCTGCTACTAACCTTATGACATTGATTTCATGGCTGAGTGATATTCCATTGTACATAAGGACCACAACTTCTTTATCCATTTTTCTCTTTCCTGGGATATTGAAGGTGGAATGAAGTGGAGGTCCTTGTCAACAGAGCAGCCCTAAACTTTGGGGTGCTTGTGTCTTGCTGATTTTTCATTTTCCCAATTTATACCCCCATGAGTGGAAGTGCCCTATGCTCTCTAAGCTGTGTTTTTCAGATGTTTCAGGACACACCGTACACTTCTCCAGAGTGGCTGTTGGCAATTTACATCCCGCCCATCAGTGTAGCAAGGCTCCCATTTCTCCATGGCCTGTCCTGCATTTCTGGTTTTGACACTTTTTTCAGCATGGCCCTTTTGACCGATGGGAAGCGAGACTTCTCTGTAGCGCTGATTTGCCTTTCCAGGTTGCTTGGTTGGCCAAAAAGGGCGTATGCGTTTTTTCCTGAATATATTCAGGAAAAAATGCATACGCCCTTTTTGGCCAAGGGCATCATTGTCAACGTTTTGCCGCTTTTCATGTGCTTTAAAGGCGATTCGTATCTACCTCCTGAAATCTGTTTCGTGCAATTCTGCCTTGATTTCAAATCCTCTTCTTTGCCTTCCCTCAATATATTTGTGGACGAGAGTTATCATTTATAACTCTGCAGGTTTGTGAATTGCAGTGCCCTGAACCTCCATTTTACAACTCGCTTTTTTGGGAGCTGGCCGCAAAAGCACAGGATGGCTTCAGGCCCTGTTCTGGTTCCAGGGGGCAGGCTGAGCCTGTGGTTAATTCTTCTTCCTGATGGGAAAATAGAGTGACCTGTGCCTGTCCCAACACCAAGAGCTAGTCTCTCGTTGGTTCCCCGTCTTCCCGTTCATCCTCAGGACAAATTGCAACCTGTACGGAACAGGAGGTTAAAGGTGCTGATGCTCCAAGTAGGGAGATTGCTAGTAAAGCGGCTGGAAAGGCGAACCCGGGCACAAGGAGATGAGAATTTAGGTGCGTTTTAGAAACCTTTCCCCATCACACGGTGTACCATCTTCTGGGTTTCTCATGCATGTTTTCGATGTAGGAAGATGCCCTTGAACCTGGAGATTTGGGACCCATGCGATGGGTACCACGCAGTATTACTTTAAAGGGTCTGCGTTTGCTCACCCAACCTCACCAAACCTCTCAGCCCCAAGAGTGTCCACCCTTATGTCTCATCCAGCTGTGGGTCTAGATATGGTCAATCCAGGTTGCATCACAGCCCCTGAACGCATTGTGTAAGAATTTCTCTCTCTTTCACTGTCGTTGTTTCATGGGTTTTTCAAAGTAATTTATTTTCATAATGGGGTTTAGCTGCTTTTCACTGCTGTGTTTATGTCGCTTTACACCCACTTGACACACTAACAGAGAGATATCAATACATAGGTTTTAAGATTATTACTAGTCAGATATATTCTTGTGCGGTGAATAGGGCGTGTTGAGTCCAGTTCTCTGAGCAAGGAGTAGGTCTTGTCTATTACATATTGGGTTTATGGAACGGTATCTGAGCTAATTTGATACCCTTGTTTCATGTATCACCCCACCTCACCTTTCCCGTTAAGCAGCCATAGTGTGTTTTCTGCATGTGTGACTCTGTTCTGTTTTGTAATTCAGTTCAAGTGTAACGGTTTTTACATTCCCTCTATAAGTGATACCTTATGAGAAGTGTCCTTTTCTGTGTGACTTATTTCACTTAGAATCGTCGTACCTAAATCCACTCATCATGCTGCTACTAACCTTATGACATTGATTTCATGGCTGAGTGATATTCCATTGTACATAAGGACCACAACTTCTTTATCCATTTTTCTCTTTCCTGGGATATTGAAGGTGGAATGAAGTGGAGGTCCTTGTCAACAGAGCAGCCCTCAACTTTGGGGTGCTTGTGTCTTGCTGATTTTTAATTTTCCCAATTTATACCCCCATGAGTGGAAGTGCCCTATGCTCTCTAAGCTGTGTTTTTCAGATGTTTCAGGACACACCGTACACTTCTCCAGAGTGGCTGTTGGCAATTTACATCCCGCCCATCAGTGTAGCAAGGCTCCCATTTCTCCATGGCCTGTCCTGCATTTCTGGTTTTGACACTTTTTTCAGCATGGCCCTTTTGACCGATGGGAAGCGAGACTTCTTTGTAGCGCTGATTTGCCTTTCCAGGTTGCTTGGTTGGCCAAAAAGGGCGTATGCGTTTTTTCCTGAATATATTCAGGAAAAAACGCATACGCCCTTTTTGGCCAAGGGCATCATTGTCAACGTTTTGCCGCTTTTCATGTGCTTTAAAGGCGATTCGTATCTACCTCCTGAAATCTGTTTCCTGCAATTCTGCCTTGATTTCAAATCCTCTTCTTTGCCTTCCCTCAATATATTTGTGGACGAGAGTTATCATTTATAACTCTGCAGGTTTGTGAATTGCAGTGCCCTGAACCTCCATTTTACAACTCGCTTTTTTGGGAGCTGGCCGCAAAAGCGCAGGATGGCTTCAGGCCCTGTTCTGGTTCCGGGGGGCAGGCTGAGCCTGTGGTTAATTCTTCTTCCTGATGGGAAAATAGAGTGACCTGTGCCTGTCCCGACACCAAGAGGTAGTCTCTCGTTGGTTCCCCGTCTTCCCGTTCATCCTCAGGACAAATTGCAACCTGTACGGAACAGGAGGTTAAAGGTGCTGATGCTCCAAGTAGGGAGATTGCTAGTAAAGCGGCTGGAATGGCGAACACGGGCACAAGGAGATGAGAAATGAGGTGCGTTTTAGAAACCTTTCCCCATCACACGGTGTACCATCTTCTGGGTTTCTCATGCATGTTTTCGATGTAGGAAGATGCCCTTGAAGCTGGAGATTTGGGACCCATGCGATGGGTACCACGCAGTATTACTTTAAAGGGTCTGCGTTTGCTCACCCAATCTCACCAAACCTCTCAGCCCCAAGAGTGTCCACCCTTATGTCTCATCCAGCTGTGGGTCTAGATATGGTCAATCCAGGTTGCATCACAGCCCCTGAACTCATTGTGTAAGAATTTCTATCTCTTTCACTGTCGTTGTTTCATGGGTTTTTCAAAGTAATTTATTTTCATAATGGGGTTTAGCTGCTTTTCACTGCTGTGTTTATGCCGCTTTACACCCACTTGACACACTAACAGAGAGATATCAATACATAGGTTTTAAGATTATTACTAGTCAGATATATTCTTGTGCGGTGAATAGGGCGTGTTGAGTCCAGTTCTCTGAGCAAGGAGTAGGTCTTGTCTACTACATATTGGGTTTATGGAACGGTATCTGAGCTAATTTGATACCCTTGTTTCATGTATCACCCCACCTCACCTTTCCCGTTAAGCAGCCATAATGTGTTTTCTGCATGTGTGACTCTGTTCTGTTTTGTAATTCAGTTCAAGTGTAACGGTTTTTACATTCCCTCTATAAGTGATACCTTATGAGAAGTGTCCTTTTCTGTGTGACTTATTTCACTTAGAATCGTCGTACCTAAATCCACTCATCATGCTGCTACTAACCTTATGACATTGATTTCATGGCTGAGTGATATTCCATTGTACATAAGGACCACAACTTCTTTATCCATTTTTCTCTTTCCTGGGATATTGAAGGTGGAATGAAGTGGAGGTCCTTGTCAACAGAGCAGCCCTAAACTTTGGGGTGCTTGTGTCTTGCTGATTTTTCATTTTCCCAATTTATACCCCCATGAGTGGAAGTGCCCTATGCTCTCTAAGCTGTGTTTTTCAGATGTTTCAGGACACACCGTACACTTCTCCAGAGTGGCTGTTGGCAATTTACATCCCGCCCATCAGTGTAGCAAGGCTCCCATTTCTCCATGGCCTGTCCTGCATTTCTGGTTTTGACACTTTTTTCAGCATGGCCCTTTTGACCGATGGGAAGCGAGACTTCTCTGTAGCGCTGATTTGCCTTTCCAGGTTGCTTGGTTGGCCAAAAAGGGCGTATGCGTTTTTTCCTGAATATATTCAGGAAAAAACGCATACGCCCTTTTTGGCCAAGGGCATCATTGTCAACGTTTTGCCGCTTTTCATGTGCTTTAAAGGCGATTCGTATCTACCTCCTGAAATCTGTTTCGTGCAATTCTGCCTTGATTTCAAATCCTCTTCTTTGCCTTCCCTCAATATATTTGTGGACGAGAGTTATCATTTATAACTCTGCAGGTTTGTGAATTGCAGTGCCCTGAACCTCCATTTTACAACTCGCTTTTTTGGGAGCTGGCCGCAAAAGCGCAGGATGGCTTCAGGCCCTGTTCTGGTTCCGGGGGGCAGGCTGAGCCTGTGGTTAATTCTTCTTCCTGATGGGAAAATAGAGTGACCTGTGCCTGTCCCGACACCAAGAGGTAGTCTCTCGTTGGTTCCCCGTCTTCCCGTTCATCCTCAGGACAAATTGCAACCTGTACGGAACAGGAGGTTAAAGGTGCTGATGCTCCAAGTAGGGAGATTGCTAGTAAAGCGGCTGGAATGGCGAACACGGGCACAAGGAGATAAGAAATGAGGTGCGTTTTAGAAACCTTTCCCCATCACACGGTGTACCATCTTCTGGGTTTCTCATGCATGTTTTCGATGTAGGAAGATGCCCTTGAACCTGGAGATTTGGGACCCATGCGATGGGTACCACGCAGTATTACTTTAAAGGGTCTGCGTTTGCTCACCCAATCTCACCAAACCTCTCAGCCCCAAGAGTGTCCACCCTTATGTCTCATCCAGCTGTGGGTCTAGATATGGTCAATCCAGGTTGCATCACAGCCCCTGAACTCATTGTGTAAGAATTTCTATCTCTTTCACTGTCGTTGTTTCATGGGTTTTTCAAAGTAATTTATTTTCATAATGGGGTTTAGCTGCTTTTCACGGCTGTGTTTATGCCGCTTTACACCCACTTGACACACTAACAGAGAGATATCAATACATAGGTTTTAAGATTATTACTAGTCAGATATATTCTTGTGCGGTGAATAGGGCGTGTTGAGTCCAGTTCTCTGAGCAAGGAGTAGGTTTTGTCTACTACATATTGGGTTTATGGAACGGTATCTGAGCTAATTTGATACCCTTGTTTTATGTATCACCCCACCTCACCTTTCCCGTTAAGCAGCCATAGTGTGTTTTCTGCATGTGTGACTCTGTTCTGTTTTGTAATTCAGTTCAAGTGTAACGGTTTTTACATTCCCTCTAAAAGTGATACCTTATGAGAAGTGTCCTTTTCTGTGTGACTTATTTCACTTAGAATCGTCGTACCTAAATCCACTCATCATGCTGCTACTAACCTTATGACATTGATTTCATGGCTGAGTGATATTCCATTGTACATAAGGACCACAACTTCTTTATCCATTTTTCTCTTTCCTGGGATATTGAAGGTGGAATGAAGTGGAGGTCCTTGTCAACAGAGCAGCCCTCAACTTTGGGGTGCTTGTGTCTTGCTGATTTTTAATTTTCCCAATTTATACCCCCATGAGTGGAAGTGCCCTATGCTCTCTAAGCTGTGTTTTTCAGATGTTTCAGGACACACCGTACACTTCTCCAGAGTGGCTGTTGGCAATTTACATCCCGCCCATCAGTGTAGCAAGGCTCCCATTTCTCCATGGCCTGTCCTGCATTTCTGGTTTTGACACTTTTTTCAGCATGGCCCTTTTGACCGATGGGAAGCGAGACTTCTCTGTAGCGCTGACTTGCCTTTCCAGGTTGCTTGGTTGGCCAAAAAGGGCGTATGCGTTTTTTCCTGAATATATTCAGGAAAAAACGCATACGCCCTTTTTGGCAAAGGGCATCATTGTCAACGTTTTGCCGCTTTTCGTGTGCTTTAAAGGCGATTCGTATCTACCTCCTGAAATCTGTTTCGTGCAATTCTGCCTTGAATTCAAATCCTCTTCTTTGCCTTCCCTCAATATATTTGTGGACGAGAGTTATCATTTATAACTCTGCAGGTTTGTGAATTGCAGTGCCCTGAACCTCCATTTTACAACTCGCTTTTTTGGGAGCTGGCCGCAAAAGCGCAGGATGGCTTCAGGCCCTGTTCTGGTTCCGGGGGGCAGGCTGAGCCTGTGGTTAATTCTTCTTCCTGATGGGAAAATAGAGTGACCTGTGCCTGTCCCGACACCAAGAGGTAGTCTCTCGTTGGTTCCCCGTCTTCCCGTTCATCCTCAGGACAAATTGCAACCTGTACGGAACAGGAGGTTAAAGGTGCTGATGCTCCAAGTAGGGAGATTGCTAGTAAAGCGGCTGGAATGGCGAACACGGGCACAAGGAGATGAGAAATGAGGTGCGTTTTAGAAACCTTTCCCCATCACACGGTGTACCATCTTCTGGGTTTCTCATGCATGTTTTCGATGTAGGAAGATGCCCTTGAACCTGGAGATTTGGGACCCATGCGATGGGTACCACGCAGTATTACTTTAAAGGGTCTGCGTTTGCTCACCCAATCTCACCAAACCTCTCAGCCCCAAGAGTGTCCACCCTTATGTCTCATCCAGCTGTGGGTCTAGATATGGTCAATCCAGGTTGCATCACAGCCCCTGAACTCATTGTGTAAGAATTTCTATCTCTTTCACTGTCGTTGTTTCATGGGTTTTTCAAAGTAATTTATTTTCATAATGGGGTTTAGCTGCTTTTCACGGCTGTGTTTATGCCGCTTTACACCCACTTGACACACTAACAGAGAGATATCAATACATAGGTTTTAAGATTATTACTAGTCAGATATATTCTTGTGCGGTGAATAGGGCGTGTTGAGTCCAGTTCTCTGAGCAAGGAGTAGGTCTTGTCTACTACATATTGGGTTTATGGAACGGTATCTGAGCTAATTTGATACCCTTGTTTTATGTATCACCCCACCTCACCTTTCCCGTTAAGCAGCCATAGTGTGTTTTCTGCATGTGTGACTCTGTTCTGTTTTGTAATTCAGTTCAAGTGTAACGGTTTTTACATTCCCTCTAAAAGTGATACCTTATGAGAAGTGTCCTTTTCTGTGTGACTTATTTCACTTAGAATCGTCGTACCTAAATCCACTCATCATGCTGCTACTAACCTTATGACATTGATTTCATGGCTGAGTGATATTCCAATGTACATAAGGACCACAACTTCTTTATCCATTTTTCTCTTTCCTGGGATATTGAAGGTGGAATGAAGTGGAGGTCCTTGTCAACAGAGCAGCCCTCAACTTTGGGGTGCTTGTGTCTTGCTTATTTTTAATTTTCCCAATTTATACCCCCATGAGTGGAAGTGCCCAATGCTCTCTAAGCTGTGTTTTTCAGATGTTTCAGGACACACCGTACACTTCTCCAGAGTGGCTGTTGGCAATTTACATCCCACCCATCAGTGTAGCAAGGCTCTCATTTCTCCATGGCCTGTCCTGCATTTCTGGTTTTGACACATTTTTCAGCATGGCCCTTTTGACCGATGGGAAGTGAGACTTCTTTGTAGCGCTGATTTGCCTTTCCAGGTTGCTTGGTTGGCCAAAAAGGGCGTATGCGTTTTTTCCTGAATATATTCAGGAAAAAACGCATACGCCCTTTTTGGCCAAGGGCATCATTGTCAACATTTTGCCGCTTTTCATGTGCTTTAAAGGCGATTCGAATCTACCTCCTGAAATCTGTTTCCTGCAATTCTGCCTTGATTTAAAATCCTCTTCTTTGCCTTCCCTCAATATATTTGTGGACGAGAGTTATCATTTATAACTCTGCAGGTTTGTGAATTGCAGTGCCCTGAACCTCCATTTTACAACTCGCTTTTTTGGGAGCTGGCCGCAAAAGTGCAGGATGGCTTCAGGCCCTGTTCTGGTTCCGGGGGGCAGGCTGAACCTGTGGTTAATTCTTCTTCCTGATGGGAAAATAGAGTGACCTGTGCCTGTCCCAACACCAAGAGCTAGTCTCTCGTTGGTTCCCCGTCTTCCCGTTCATCCTCAGGACAAATTGCAACCTGTACGGAACAGGAGGTTAAAGGTGCTGATGCTCCAAGTAGGGAGATTGCTAGTAAAGCGGCTGGAATGGCGAACCCGGGCACAAGGAGATGAGAAATGAGGTGCGTTTTAGAAACCTTTCCCCATCACACGGTGTACTATCTTCTGGGTTTCTCATGCATGTTTTCGATGTAGGAAGATGCCCTTGAAGCTGGAGATTTGGGACCCATGTGATGGGTACCACGCAGTATTACTTTAAAGGGTCTGCGTTTGCTCACCCAACCTCACCAAACCTCTCAGCCCCAAGAGTGTCCACCCTTATGTCTCATCCAGCTGTGGGTCTAGATATGGTCAATCCAGGTTGCATCACAGCCCCTGAACGCATTGTGTACGAATTTCTCTCTCTTTCACTGTCGTTGTTTCATGGGTTTTTCAAAGTAATTTATTTTCATAATGGGGTTTAGCTGCTTTTCACTGCTGTGTTTATGCCGCTTTACACCCACTTGACACACTAACAGAGAGATATCAATACATAGGTTTTAAGATTATTACTAGTCAGATATATTCTTGTGCGGTGAATAGGGCGTGTTGAGTCCAGTTCTCTGAGCAAGGAGTAGGTCTTGTCTACTACATATTGGGTTTATGGAACGGTATCTGAGCTAATTTGATACCCTTGTTTTATGTATCACCCCACCTCACCTTTCCCGTTAAGCAGCCATAGTGTGTTTTCTGCATGTGTGACTCTGTTCTGTTTTGTAATTCAGTTCAAGTGTAACGGTTTTTACATTCCCTCTATCAGTGATACCTTATGAGAAGTGTCCTTTTCTGTGTGACTTATTTCACTTAGAATCGTCGTACCTAAATCCACTCATCATGCTGCTACTAACGTTATGACATTGATTTCATGGCTGAGTGATATTCCATTGTACAAAGGGACCACAACTTCTTTATCCATTTTTCTCTTTCCTGGGATATTTAAGGTGGAATGAAGTGGAGGTCCTTGTCAACAGAGCAGCCCTCAACTTTGGGGTGCTTGTGTCTTGCTGATTTTTAATTTTCCCAATTTATACCCCCATGAGTGGAAGTGCCCTATGCTCTCTAAGCTGTGTTTTTCAGATATTTCAGGACACACCGTACACTTATCTAGAGTGGCTGTTGGCAATTTACATCCCGCCCATCAGTGTAGCAAGGCTCCCATTTCTCCATGGCCTGTCCTGCATTTCTGGTTTTGACACTTTTTTCAGCATGGCCCTTTTGACCGATGGGAAGCGAGACTTCTCTGTAGCGCTGACTTGCTTTTCCAGGTTGCTTGGTTGGCCAAAAAGGGCGTATGCGTTTTTTCCTGAATATATTCAGGAAAAAACGCATACGCCCTTTTTGGCCAAGGGCATCATTGTCAACGTTTTGCCGCTTTTCATGTGCTTTAAAGGCGATTCGTATCTACCTCCTGAAATCTGTTTCGTGCAATTCTGCCTTGATTTCAAATCCTCTTCTTTGCCTTCCCTCAATATATTTGTGGACGAGAGTTATCATTTATAACTCTGCAGGTTTGTGAATTGCAGTGCCCTGAACCTCCATTTTACAACTCGCTTTTTTGGGAGCTGGCCGCAAAAGCGCAGGATGGCTTCAGGCCCTGTTCTGGTTCCGGGGGGCAGGCTGAGGCTGTGGTTAATTCTTCTTCCTGATGGGAAAATAGAGTGACCTGTGCCTGTCCCGACACCAAGAGGTAGTCTCTCGTTGGTTCCCCGTCTTCCCGTTCATCCTCAGGACAAATTGCAACCTGTACGGAACAGGAGGTTAAAGGTGCTGATGCTCCAAGTAGGGAGATTGCTAGTAAAGCGGCTGGAATGGCGAACACGGGCACAAGGAGATGAGAAATGAGGTGCGTTTTAGAAACCTTTCCCCATCACACGGTGTACCATCTTCTGGGTTTCTCATGCATGTTTTCGATGTAGGAAGATGCCCTTGAACCTGGAGATTTGGGACCCATGCGATGGGTACCACGCAGTATTACTTTAAAGGGTCTGCGTTTGCTCACCCAATCTCACCAAACCTCTCAGCCCCAAGAGTGTCCACCCTTATGTCTCATCCAGCTGTGGGTCTAGATATGGTCAATCCAGGTTGCATCACAGCCCCTGAACTCATTGTGTAAGAATTTCTCTCTCTTTCACTGTCGTTGTTTCATGGGTTTTTCAAAGTAATTTATTTTCATAATGGGGTTTAGCTGCTTTTCACGGCTGTGTTTATGCCGCTTTACACCCACTTGACACACTAACAGAGAGATATCAATACATAGGTTTTAAGATTATTACTAGTCAGATATATTCTTGTGCGGTGAATAGGGCGTGTTGAGTCCAGTTCTCTGAGCAAGGAGTAGGTCTTGTCTACTACATATTGGGTTTATGGAACGGTATCTGAGCTAATTTGATACCCTTGTTTTATGTATCACCCCACCTCACCTTTCCCGTTAAGCAGCCATAGTGTGTTTTCTGCATGTGTGACTCTGTTCTGTTTTGTAATTCAGTTCAAGTGTAACGGTTTTTACATTCCCTCTAAAAGTGATACCTTATGAGAAGTGTCCTTTTCTGTGTGACTTATTTCACTTAGAATCGTCGTACCTAAATCCACTCATCATGCTGCTACTAACCTTATGACATTGATTTCATGGCTGAGTGATATTCCATTGTACATAAGGACCACAACTTCTTTATCCATTTTTCTCTTTCCTGGGATATTGAAGGTGGAATGAAGTGGAGGTCCTTGTCAACAGAGCAGCCCTCAACTTTGGGGTGCTTGTGTCTTGCTGATTTTTAATTTTCCCAATTTATACCCCCATGAGTGGAAGTGCCCTATGCTCTCTAAGCTGTGTTTTTCAGATGTTTCAGGACACACCGTACACTTCTCCAGAGTGGCTGTTGGCAATTTACATCCCGCCCATCAGTGTAGCAAGGCTCCCATTTCTACATGGCCTGTCCTGCATTTCTGGTTTTGACACTTTTTTCAGCATGGCCCTTTTGACCGATGGGAAGCGAGACTTCTCTGTAGCACTGATTTGCCTTTCCAGGTTGCTTGGTTGGCCAAAAAGGGCGTATGCGTTTTTTCCTGAATATATTCAGGAAAAAAGGCATACGCCCTTTTTCGCCAAGGGCATCATTGTCAACGTTTTGCCGCTTTTCATGTGCTTTAAAAGCGATTTGTATCTACCTCCTGAAATCTGTTTCGTGCAATTCTGCCTTGATTTCAAATCCTCTTCTTTGCCTTCCCTCAATATATTTGTGGACGAGAGTTATCATTTATAACTCTGCAGGTTTGTGAATTGCAGTGCCCTGAACCTCCATTTTACAACTCGCTTTTTTGGGAGCTGGCCGCAAAAGCGCCAGATGGTTTCAGGCCCTGTTCTGGTTCCGGGGGGCAGGCAGAGCCTGTGGTTAATTCTTCTTCCTGATGGGAAAATAGAGTGACCTGTGCCTGTCCCGACACCAAGAGCTAGTCTCTCGTTGGTTCCCCGTCTTCCTGTTCATCCTCAGGACAAATTGCAACCTGTACGGAACAGGAGGTTAAAGGTGCTGATGCTCCAAGTAGGGAGATTGCTAGTAAAGCGGCTGGAATGGCGAACCCGGGCACAAGGAGATGAGAAATGAGGTGCGTTTTAGAAACCTTTCCCCATCACATGGTGTACTATCTTCTGGGTTTTTCATGCATGTTTTCGATGTAGGAAGATGCCCTTGAAGCTGGAGATTTGGGACCCATGTGATGGGTACCACGCAGTATTACTTTAAAGGGTCTGCGTTTGCTCACCCAACCTCACCAAACTTCTCAGCCCCAAGAGTGTCCACCCTTATGTCTCATCCAGCTGTGGGTCTAGATATGGTCAATCCAGGTTGCATCACAGCCCCTGAACGCATTGTGTACGAATTTCTCTCTCTTTCACTGTCGTTGTTTCATGGGTTTTTCAAAGTAATTTATTTTCATAATGGGGTTTAGCTGCTTTTCACTGCTGTGTTTATGCCGCTTTACACCCACTTGACACACTAACAGAGAGATATCAATACATAGGTTTTAAGATTATTACTAGTCAGATATATTCTTGTGCGGTGAATAGGGCGTGTTGAGTCCAGTTCTCTGAGCAAGGAGTAGGTCTTGTCTATTACATATTGGGTTTATGGAATGGTATCTGAGCTAATTTGATACCCTTGTTTTATGTATCACCCCACCTCACCTTTCCCGTTAAGCAGCCATAGTGTGTTTTCTGCATGTGTGACTCTGTTCTGTTTTGTAATTCAGTTCAAGTGTAACGGTTTTTACATTCCCTCTATCAGTGATACCTTATGAGAAGTGTCCTTTTCTGTGTGACTTATTTCACTTAGAATCGTCGTACCTAAATCCACTCATCATGCTGCTACTAACCTTATGACATTGATTTCATGGCTGAGTGATATTCCATTGTACATAAGGACCACAGCTTCTTTATCCATTTTTCTCTTTCCTGGGATATTTAAGGTGGAATGAAGTGGAGGTCCTTGTCAACAGAGCAGCCCTCAACTTTGGGGTGCTTGTGTCTTGCTGATTTTTAATTTTCCCAATTTATACCCCCATGAGTGGAAGTGCCCTATGCTCTCTAAGCTGTGTTTTTCAGATATTTCAGGACACACCGTACACTTCTCTAGAGTGGCTGTTGGCAATTTACATCCCGCCCATCAGTGTAGCAAGGCTCCCATTTCTCCATGGCCTGTCCTGCATTTCTGGTTTTGACACTTTTTTCAGCATGGCCCTTTTGACCGATGGGAAGCGAGACTTCTCTGTAGCGCTGACTTGCTTTTCCAGGTTGCTTGGTTGGCCAAAAAGGGCGTATGCGTTTTTTCCTGAATATATTCAGGAAAAAACGCATACGCCCTTTTTGGCCAAGGGCATCATTGTCAACGTTTTGCCGCTTTTCATGTGCTTTAAAGGCGATTCGTATCTACCTCCTGAAATCTGTTTCGTGCAATTCTGCCTTGAATTCAAATCCTCTTCTTTGCCTTCCCTCAATATATTTGTGGACGAGAGTTATCATTTATAACTCTGCAGGTTTGTGAATTGCAGTGCCCTGAACCTCCATTTTACAACTCGCTTTTTTGGGAGCTGGCCGCAAAAGCGCAGGATGGCTTCAGGCCCTGTTCTGGTTCCGGGGGGCAGGCTGAGCCTGTGGTTAATTCTTCTTCCTGATGGGAAAATAGAGTGACCTGTGCCTGTCCCGACACCAAGAGCTAGTCTCTCGTTCGTTCCCCGTCTTCCTGTTCATCCTCAGGACAAATTGCAACCTGTACGGAACAGGAGGTAAAAGGTGCTGATGCTCCAAGTAGGGAGATTGCTAGTAAAGCGGCTGGAAAGGCGAACCCGGGCACAAGGAGATGAGAAATGAGGTGCGTTTTAGAAACCTTTCCCCATCACACGGTGTACCATCTTCTGGGTTTCTCATGCATGTTTTCGATGTAGGAAGATGCCCTTGAAGCTGGAGATTTGGGACCCATGCGACGGGTACCACGAAGTATTACTTTAAAGGGTCTGCGTTTGCTCACCCAACCTCACCAAACCTCTCAGCCCCAAGAGTGTCCACCCTTATGTCTCATCCAGCTGTGGGTCTAGATATGGTCAATCCAGGTTGCATCACAGCCCCTGAACGCATTGTGTAAGAATTTCTCTCTCTTTCACTGTCGTTGTTTCATGGGTTTTTCAAAGTAATTTATTTTCATAATGGGGTTTAGCTGCTTTTCACTGCTGTGTTTATGCCGCTTTACACCCACTTGACACACTAACAGAGAGATATCAATACATAGGTTTTAAGATTATTACTAGTCAGATATATTCTTGTGCGGTGAATAGGGCGTGTTGAGTCCAGTTCTCTGAGCAAGGAGTAGGTCTTGTCTATTACATATTGGGTTTATGGAACAGTATCTGAGCTAATTTGATACCCTTGTTTTATGCATCACCCCACCTCACCTTTCCCGTTAAGCAGCCATAGTGTGTTTTCTGCATGTGTGACTCTGTTCTGTTTTGTAATTCAGTTCAAGTGTAACGGTTTTTACATTCCCTCTATCAGTGATACCTTATGAGAAGTGTCCTTTTCTGTGTGACTTATTTCACTTAGAATCGTCGTACCTAAATCCACTCATCATGCTGCTACTAACCTTATGACATTGATTTCATGGCTGAGTGATATTCCATTGTACATAAGGACCACAACTTCTTTATCCATTTTTCTCTTTCCTGGGATATTTAAGGTGGAATGAAGTGGAGGTCCTTGTCAACAGAGCAGCCCTCAACTTTGGGGTGCTTGTGTCTTGCTGATTTTTAATTTTCCCAATTTATACCCCCATGAGTGGAAGTGCCCTATGCTCTCTAAGCTGTGTTTTTCAGATGTTTCAGGACACACCGTACACTTCTCCAGAGTGGCTGTTGGCAATTTACATCCCGCCCATCAGTGTAGCAAGGCTCCCATTTCTCCATGGCCTGTCCTGCATTTCTGGTTTTGACACTTTTTTCAGCATGGCCCTTTTGACCGATGGGAAGCGAGACTTCTCTGTAGCGCTGATTTGCCTTTCCAGGTTGCTTGGTTGGCCAAAAAGGGCGTATGCGTTTTTTCCTGAATATATTCAGGAAAAAACGCATACGCCCTTTTTGGCCAAGGGCATCATTGTCAACGTTTTGCCGCTTTTCATGTGCTTTAAAGGCGATTCGTATCTACCTCCTGAAATCTGTTTCGTGCAATTCTGCCTTGATTTCAAATCCTCTTCTTTGCCTTCCCTCAATATATTTGTGGACGAGAGTTATCATTTATAACTCTGCAGGTTTGTGAATTGCAGTGCCCTGAACCTCCATTTTACAACTCGCTTTATTGGGAGCTGGCCGCAAAAGCGCAGGATGGCTTCAGGCCCTGTTCTGGTTCCGGGGGGCAGGCTGAGCCTGTGGTTAATTCTTCTTCCTGATGGGAAACTAGAGTGACCTGTGCCTGTCCCGACACCAAGAGGTAGTCTCTCGTTGGTTCCCCGTCTTCCCGTTCATCCTCAGGACAAATTGCAACCTGTACGGAACAGGAGGTTAAAGGTGCTGATGCTCCAAGTAGGGAGATTGCTAGTAAAGTGGCTGGAATGGCGAACCCGGGCACAAGGAGATGAGAAATGAGGTGCGTTTTAGAAACCTTTCCCCATCACACGGTGTACCATCTTCTGGGTTTCTCATGCATGTTTTCGATGTAGGAAGATGCCCTTGAACCTGGAGATTTGGGACCCATGTGATGGGTACCACGCAGTATTACTTTAAAGGGTCTGCGTTTGCTCACCCAACCTCACCAAACCTCTCAGCCCCAAGAGTGTCCACCCTTATGTCTCATCCAGCTGTGGGTCTAGATATGGTCAATCCAGGTTGCATCACAGCCCCTGAACGCATTGTGTACGAATTTCTCTCTCTTTCACTGTCGTTGTTTCATGGGTTTTTCAAAGTAATTTATTTTCATAATGGGGTTTAGCTGCTTTTCACTGCTGTGTTTATGCCGCTTTACACCCACTTGACACACTAACAGAGAGATATCAATACATAGGTTTTAAGATTATTACAGGTCAGATATATTCTTGTGCGGTGAATAGGGCGTGTTGAGTCCAGTTCTCTGAGCAAGGAGTAGGTCTTGTCTACTACATATTGGGTTTATGGAACGGTATCTGAGCTAATTTGATACCCTTGTTTTATGTATCACCCCACCTCACCTTTCCCGTTAAGCAGCCATAGTGTGTTTTCTGCATGTGTGACTCTGTTCTGTTTTGTAATTCAGTTCAAGTGTAACGGTTTTTACATTCCCTCTATCAGTGATACCTTATGAGAAGTGTCCTTTTCTGTGTGACTTATTTCACTTAGAATCGTCGTACCTAAATCCACTCATCATGCTGCTACTAACCTTATGACATTGATTTCATGGCTGAGTGATATTCCATTGTACATAAGGACCACAACTTCTTTATCCATTTTTCTCTTTCCTGGGATATTTAAGGTGGAATGAAGTGGAGGTCCTTGTCAACAGAGCAGCCCTCAACTTTGGGGTGCTTGTGTCTTGCTGATTTTTCATTTTCCCAATTTATACCCCCATGAGTGGAAGTGCCCTATGCTCTCTAAGCTGTGTTTTTCAGATGTTTCAGGACACACCGTACACTTCTCCAGAGTGGCTGTTGGCAATTTACATCCCGCCCATCAGTGTAGCAAGGCTCTCATTTCTCCATGGCCTGTCCTGCATTTCTGGTTTTGACACATTTTTCAGCATGGCCCTTTTGACCGATGGGAAGTGAGACTTCTTTGTAGCGCTGATTTGCCTTTCCAGGTTGCTTGGTTGGCCAAAAAGGGCGTATGCGTTTTTTCCTGAATATATTCAGGAAAAAACGCATACGCCCTTTTTGGCCAAGGGCATCATTGTCAACGTTTTGCCGCTTTTCATGTGCTTTAAAGGCGATTCGTATCTACCTCCTGAAATCTGTTTCGTGCAATTCTGCCTTGAATTCAAATCCTCTTCTTTGCCTTCCCTCAATATATTTGTGGACGAGAGTTATCATTTATAACTCTGCAGGTTTGTGAATTGCAGTGCCCTGAACCTCCATTTTACAACTCGCTTTTTTGGGAGCTGGCCGCAAAAGCGCAGGATGGCTTCAGGCCCTGTTCTGGTTCCGGGGGGCAGGCTGAGGCTGTGGTTAATTCTTCTTCCTGATGGGAAAAAAGAGTGACCTGTGCCTGTCCCGACACCAAGAGCTAGTCTCTCGTTGGTTCCCCGTCTTCCCGTTCATCCTCAGGACAAATTGCAACCTGTACGGAACAGGAGGTTAAAGGTGCTGATGCTCCAAGTAGGGAGATTGCTAGTAAAGCGGCTGGAAAGGCGAACCCGGGCACAAGGAGATGAGAAATGAGGTGCGTTTTAGAAACCTTTCCCCATCACACGGTGTACCATCTTCTGGGTTTCTCATGCATGTTTTCGATGTAGGAAGATGCCCTTGAAGCTGGAGATTTGGGACCCATGTGATGGGTACCACGCAGTATTACTTTAAAGGGTCTGCGTTTGCTCACCCAACCTCACCAAACCTCTCAGCCCCAAGAGTGTCCACCCTTATGTCTCATCCAGCTGTGGGTCTAGATATGGTCAATCCAGGTTGCATCACAGCCCCTGAACTCATTGTGTAAGAATTTCTATCTCTTTCACTGTCGTTGTTTCATGGGTTTTTCAAAGTAATTTATTTTCATAATGGGGTTTAGCTGCTTTTCACGGCTGTGTTTATGCCGCTTTACACCCACTTGACACACTAACAGAGAGATATCAATACATAGGTTTTAAGATTATTACTAGTCAGATATATTCTTGTGCGGTGAATAGGGCGTGTTGAGTCCAGTTCTCTGAGCAAGGAGTAGGTCTTGTCTACTACATATTGGGTTTATGGAACGGTATCTGAGCTAATTTGATACCCTTGTTTTATGTATCACCCCACCTCACCTTTCCCGTTAAGCAGCCATAGTGTGTTTTCTGCATGTGTGACTCTGTTCTGTTTTGTAATTCAGTTCAAGTGTAACGGTTTTTACATTCCCTCTATCAGTGATACCTCATGAGAAGTGTCCTTTTCTGTGTGACTTATTTCACTTAGAATCGTCGTACCTAAATCCACTCATCATGCTGCTACTAACCTTATGACATTGATTTCATGGCTGAGTGATATTCCATTGTACATAAGGACCACAACTTCTTTATCCATTTTTCTCTTTCCTGGGATATTGAAGGTGGAATGAAGTGGAGGTCCTTGTCAACAGAGCAGCCCTCAACTTTGGGGTGCTTGTGTCTTGCTGATTTTTCATTTTCCCAATTTATACCCCCATGAGTGGAAGTGCCCTATGCTCTCTAAGCTGTGTTTTTCAGATGTTTCAGGACACACCGTACACTTCTCCAGAGTGGCTGTTGGCAATTTACATCCCGCCCATCAGTGTAGCAAGGCTCCCATTTCTCCATGGCCTGTCCTGCATTTCTGGTTTTGACACTTTTTTCAGCATGGCCCTTTTGACCGATGGGAAGCGAGACTTCTCTGTAGCGCTGATTTGCCTTTCCAGGTTGCTTGGTTGGCCAAAAAGGGCGTATGCGTTTTTTCCTGAATATATTCAGGAAAAAACGCATACGCCCTTTTTGGCCAAGGGCATCATTGTCAACGTTTTGCCGCTTTTCATGTGCTTTAAAGGCGATTCGTATCTACCTCCTGAAATCTGTTTCGTGCAATTCTGCCTTGATTTCAAATCCTCTTCTTTGCCTTCCCTCAATATATTTGTGGACGAGAGTTATCATTTATAACTCTGCAGGTTTGTGAATTGCAGTGCCCTGAACCTCCATTTTACAACTCGCTTTTTTGGGAGCTGGCCGCAAAAGCGCAGGATGGCTTCAGGCCCTGTTCTGGTTCCGGGGGGCAGGCTGAGCCTGTGGTTAATTCTTCTTCCTGATGGGAAAATAGAGTGACCTGTGCCTGTCCCGACACCAAGAGCTAGTCTCTCGTTGGTTCCCCGTCTTCCCGTTCATCCTCAGGACAAATTGCAACCTGTACGGAACAGGAGGTTAAAGGTGCTGATGCTCCAAGTAGGGAGATTGCTAGTAAAGCGGCTGGAAAGGCGAACCCGGGCACAAGGAGATGAGAAATGAGGTGCGTTTTAGAAACCTTTCCCCATCACACGGTGTACCATCTTCTGGGTTTCTCATGCATGTTTTCGATGTAGGAAGATGCCCTTGAAGCTGGAGATTTGGGACCCATGTGATGGGTACCACGCAGTATTACTTTAAAGGGTCTGCGTTTGCTCACCCAACCTCACCAAACCTCTCAGCCCCAAGAGTGTCCACCCTTATGTCTCATCCAGCTGTGGGTCTAGATATGGTCAATCCAGGTTGCATCACAGCCCCTGAACTCATTGTGTAAGAATTTCTATCTCTTTCACTGTCGTTGTTTCATGGGTTTTTCAAAGTAATTTATTTTCATAATGGGGTTTAGCTGCTTTTCACGGCTGTGTTTATGCCGCTTTACACCCACTTGACACACTAACAGAGAGATATCAATACATAGGTTTTAAGATTATTACTAGTCAGATATATTCTTGTGCGGTGAATAGGGCGTGTTGAGTCCAGTTCTCTGAGCAAGGAGTAGGTCTTGTCTACTACATATTGGGTTTATGGAACGGTATCTGAGCTAATTTGATACCCTTGTTTTATGTATCACCCCACCTCACCTTTCCCGTTAAGCAGCCATAGTGTGTTTTCTGCATGTGTGACTCTGTTCTGTTTTGTAATTCAGTTCAAGTGTAACGGTTTTTACATTCCCTCTATCAGTGATACCTCATGAGAAGTGTCCTTTTCTGTGTGACTTATTTCACTTAGAATCGTCGTACCTAAATCCACTCATCATGCTGCTACTAACCTTATGACATTGATTTCATGGCTGAGTGATATTCCATTGTACATAAGGACCACAACTTCTTTATCCATTTTTCTCTTTCCTGGGATATTGAAGGTGGAATGAAGTGGAGGTCCTTGTCAACAGAGCAGCCCTCAACTTTGGGGTGCTTGTGTCTTGCTGATTTTTCATTTTCCCAATTTATACCCCCATGAGTGGAAGTGCCCTATGCTCTCTAAGCTGTGTTTTTCAGATGTTTCAGGACACACCGTACACTTCTCCAGAGTGGCTGTTGGCAATTTACATCCCGCCCATCAGTGTAGCAAGGCTCTCATTTCTCCATGGCCTGTCCTGCATTTCTGGTTTTGACACATTTTTCAGCATGGCCCTTTTGACCGATGGGAAGTGAGACTTCTTTGTAGCGCTGATTTGCCTTTCCAGGTTGCTTGGTTGGCCAAAAAGGGCGTATGCGTTTTTTCCTGAATATATTCAGGAAAAAACGCATACGCCCTTTTTGGCCAAGGGCATCATTGTCAACATTTTGCCGCTTTTCATGTGCTTTAAAGGCGATTCGAATCTACCTCCTGAAATCTGTTTCCTGCAATTCTGCCTTGATTTAAAATCCTCTTCTTTGCCTTCCCTCAATATATTTGTTGACGAGAGTTATCATTTATAACTCTGCAGGTTTGTGAATTGCAGTGCCCTGAACCTCCATTTTACAACTCGCTTTTTTGGGAGCTGGCCGCAAAAGTGCAGGATGGCTTCAGGCCCTGTTCTGGTTCCGGGGGGCAGGCTGAACCTGTGGTTAATGCTTCTTCCTGATGGGAAAATAGAGTGACCTGTGCCTGTCCCAACACCAAGAGCTAGTCTCTCGTTGGTTCCCCGTCTTCCCGTTCATCCTCAGGACAAATTGCAACCTGTACGGAACAGGAGGTTAAAGGTGCTGATGCTCCAAGTAGGGAGATTGCTAGTAAAGCGGCTGGAATGGCGAACCCGGGCACAAGGAGATGAGAAATGAGGTGCGTTTTAGAAACCTTTCCCCATCACATGGTGTACTATCTTCTGGGTTTCTCATGCATGTTTTCGATGTAGGAAGATGCCCTTGAAGCTGGAGATTTGGGACCCATGTGATGGGTACCACGCAGTATTACTTTAAAGGGTCTGCGTTTGCTCACCCAACCTCACCAAACCTCTCAGCCCCAAGAGTGTCCACCCTTATGTCTCATCCAGCTGTGGGTCTAGATATGGTCAATCCAGGTTGCATCACAGCCCCTGAACGCATTGTGTACGAATTTCTCTCTCTTTCACTGTCGTTGTTTCATGGGTTTTTCAAAGTAATTTATTTTCATAATGGGGTTTAGCTGCTTTTCACTGCTGTGTTTATGCCGCTTTACACCCACTTGACACACTAACAGAGAGATATCAATACATAGGTTTTAAGATTATTACTAGTCAGATATATTCTTGTGCGGTGAATAGGGCGTGTTGAGTCCAGTTCTCTGAGCAAGGAGTAGGTCTTGTCTATTACATATTGGGTTTATGGAATGGTATCTGAGCTAATTTGATACCCTTGTTTTATGTATCACCCCACCTCACCTTTCCCGTTAAGCAGCCATAGTGTGTTTTCTGCATGTGTGACTCTGTTCTGTTTTGTAATTCAGTTCAAGTGTAACGGTTTTTACATTCCCTCTATCAGTGATACCTTATGAGAAGTGTCCTTTTCTGTGTGACTTATTTCACTTAGAATCGTCGTACCTAAATCCACTCATCATGCTGCTACTAACCTTATGACATTGATTTCATGGCTGAGTGATATTCCATTGTACATAAGGACCACAACTTCTTTATCCATTTTTCTCTTTCCTGGGATATTTAAGGTGGAATGAAGTGGAGGTCCTTGTCAACAGAGCAGCCCTCAACTTTGGGGTGCTTGTGTCTTGCTGATTTTTAATTTTCCCAATTTATACCCCCATGAGTGGAAGTGCCCTATGCTCTCTAAGCTGTGTTTTTCAGATGTTTCAGGACACACCGTACACTTCTCCAGAGTGGCTGTTGGCAATTTACATCCCGCCCATCAGTGTAGCAAGGCTCCCATTTCTCCATGGCCTGTCCTGCATTTCTGGTTTTGACACTTTTTTCAGCATGGCCCTTTTGACCGATGGGAAGCGAGACTTCTCTGTAGCGCTGATTTGCCTTTCCAGGTTGCTTGGCTGGCCAAAAAGGGCGTATGCGTTTTTTCCTGAATATATTCAGGAAAAAACGCATACGCCCTTTTTGGCCAAGGGCATCATTGTCAACGTTTTGCCGCTTTTCATGTGCTTTAAAGGCGATTCGTATCTACCTCCTGAAATCTGTTTCGTGCAATTCTGCCTTGATTTCAAATCCTCTTCTTTGCCTTCCCTCAATATATTTGTGGACGAGAGTTATCATTTATAACTCTGCAGGTTTGTGAATTGCAGTGCCCTGAACCTCCATTTTACAACTCGCTTTTTTGGGAGCTGGCCGCAAAAGCGCAGGATGGCTTCAGGCCCTGTTCTGGTTCCGGGGGGCAGGCTGAGCCTGTGGTTAATTCTTCTTCCTGATGGGAAAATAGAGTGACCTGTGCCTGTCCCGACACCAAGAGGTAGTCTCTCGTTGGTTCCCCGTCTTCCCGTTCATCCTCAGGACAAATTGCAACCTGTACGGAACAGGAGGTTAAAGGTGCTGATGCTCCAAGTAGGGAGATTGCTAGTAAAGCGGCTGGAATGGCGAACCCGGGCACAAGGAGATGAGAAATGAGGTGCGTTTTAGAAACCTTTCCCCATCACACGGTGTACCATCTTCTGGGTTTCTCATGCATGTTTTTGATGTAGGAAGATGCCCTTGAACCTGGAGATTTGGGACCCATGCGATGGGTACCACGCAGTATTACTTTAAAGGGTCTGCGTTTGCTCACCCAACCTCACCAAACCTCTCAGCCCCAAGAGTGTCCACCCTTATGTCTCATCCAGCTGTGGGTCTAGATATGGTCAATCCAGGTTGCATCACAGCCCCTGAACTCATTGTGTAAGAATTTCTATCTCTTTCACTCTCGTTGTTTCATGGGTTTTTCAAAGTAATTTATTTTCATAATGGGGTTTAGCTGCTTTTCACGGCTGTGTTTATGCCGCTTTACACCCACTTGACACACTAACAGAGAGATATCAATACATAGGTTTTAAGATTATTACTAGTCAGATATATTCTTGTGCGGTGAATAGGGCGTGTTGAGTCCAGTTCTCTGAGCAAGGAGTAGGTCTTGTCTACTACATATTGGGTTTATGGAACGGTATCTGAGCTAATTTGATACCCTTGTTTTATGTATCACCCCACCTCACCTTTCCCGTTAAGCAGCCATAGTCTGTTTTCTGCATGTGTGACTCTGTTCTGTTTTGTAATTCAGTTCAAGTGTAACGGATTTTACATTCCCTCTAAAAGTGATACCTTATGAGAAGTGTCCTTTTCTGTGTGACTTATTTCACTTAGAATCGTCGTACCTAAATCAACTCATCATGCTGCTACTAACCTTATGACATTGATTTCATGGCTGAGTGATATTCCATTGTACATAAGGACCACAACTTCTTTATCCATTTTTCTCTTTCCTTGGATATTTAAGGTGGAATGAAGTGGAGGTCCTTGTCAACAGAGCAGCCCTAAACTTTGGGGTGCTTGTGTCTTGCTTATTTTTCATTTTCCCAATTTATACCCCCATGAGTGGAAGTGCCCTATGCTCTCTAAGCTGTGTTTTTCAGATGTTTCAGGACACACCGTACACTTCTCCAGAGTGGCTGTTGGCAATTTACATCCCGCCCATCAGTGTAGCAAGGCTCTCATTTCTCCATGGCCTGTCCTGCATTTCTGGTTTTGACACATTTTTCAGCATGGCCCTTTTGACCGATGGGAAGTGAGACTTCTTTGTGGCGCTGATTTGCCTTTCCAGGTTGCTTGGTTGGCCAAAAAGGGCGTATGCGTTTTTTCCTGAATATATTCAGGAAAAAACGCATACGCCCTTTTTGGCCAAGGGCATCATTGTCAACATTTTGCCGCTTTTCATGTGCTTTAAAGGCGATTCGAATCTACCTCCTGAAATCTGTTTCCTGCAATTCTGCCTTGATTTCAAATCCTCTTCTTTGCCTTCCCTCAATATATTTGTTGACGAGAGTTATCATTTATAACTCTGCAGGTTTGTGAATTGCAGTGCCCTGAACCTCCATTTTACAACTCGCTTTTTTGGGAGCTGGCCGCAAAAGTGCAGGATGGCTTCAGGCCCTGTTCTGGTTCCGGGGGGCAGGCTGAGCCTGTGGCTAATTCTTTTTCCTGATGGGAAAATAGAGTGACCTTTGCCTGTCCCAACACCAAGAGCTAGTCTCTCGTTGGTTCCCCGTCTTCCCGTTCATCCTCAGGACAAATTGCAACCTGTATGGAAAAGGAGGTTAAAGGTGCTGATGCTCCAAGTAGGGAGATTGCTAGTAAAGCGGCTGGAATGGCGAACCCGGGCACAAGGAGATGAGAAATGAGGTGCGTTTTAGAAACCTTTCCCCATCACACGGTGTACTATCTTCTGGGTTTCTCATGCATGTTTTCGATGTAGGAAGATGCCCTTGAAGCTGGAGATTTGGGACCCATGTGATGGGTACCACGCAGTATTACTTTAAAGGGTCTGCGTTTGCTCACCCAACCTCACCAAACCTCTCAGCCCCAAGAGTGTCCACCCTTATGTCTCATCCAGCTGTGGGTCTAGATATGGTCAATCCAGGTTGCATCACAGCCCCTGAACGCAGTGTGTAAGAATTTCTCTCTCTTTCACTGTCGTTGTTTCATGGGTTTTTCAAAGTAATTTATTTTCATAATGGGGTTTAGCTGCTTTTCACTGCTGTGTTTATGCCGCTTTACACCCACTTGACACACTAACAGAGAGATATCAATACATAGGTTTTAAGTTTATTACTAGTCAGATATATTCTTGTGCGGTGAATAGGGCGTGTTGAGTCCAGTTCTCTGAGCAAGGAGTAGGTCTTGTCTACTACATATTGGGTTTATGGAACGGTATCTGAGCTAATTTGATACCCTTGTTTTATGTATCACCCCACCTCACCTTTCCCGTTAAGCAGCCATAGTGTGTTTTCTGCATGTGTGACTCTGTTCTGTTTTGTAATTCAGTTCAAGTGTAACGGTTTTTACATTCCCTCTATCAGTGATACCTTATGAGAAGTGTCCTTTTCTGTGTGACTTATTTCACTTAGAATCGTCGTACCTAAATCCACTCATCATGCTGCTACTAACCTTATGACATTGATTTCATGGCTGAGTGATATTCCATTGTACATAAGGACCACAACTTCTTTATCCATTTTTCTCTTTCCTGGGATATTGAAGGTGGAATGAAGTGGAGGTCCTTGTCAACAGAGCAGCCCTCAACTTTGGGGTGCTTGTGTCTTGCTGATTTTTCATTTTCCCAATTTATACCCCCATGAGTGGAAGTGCCCTATGCTCTCTAAGCTGTGTTTTTCAGATGTTTCAGGACTCACCGGACACTTCTCCAGAGTGGCTGTTGGCAATTTACATCCCGCCCATCAGTGTAGCAAGGCTCCCATTTCTCCATGGCCTGTCCTGCATTTCTGGTTTTGACACTTTTTTCAGCATGGCCCTTTTGACCGATGGGAAGCGAGACTTCTCTGTAGCGCTGATTTGCCTTTCCAGGTTGCTTGGTTGGCCAAAAAGGGCGTATGCGTTTTTTCCTGAATATATTCAGGAAAAAACGCATACGCCCTTTTTGGCCAAGGGTATCATTGTCAACGTTTTGCCGCTTTTCATGTGCTTTAAAGGCGATTCGTATCTACCTCCTGAAATCTGTTTCGTGCAATTCTGCCTTGATTTCAAATCCTCTTCTTTGCCTTCCCTCAATATATTTGTGGACGAGAGTTATCATTTATAACTCTGCAGGTTTGTGAATTGCAGTGCCCTGAACCTCCATTTTACAACTCGCTTTTTTGGGAGCTGGCCGCAAAAGCACAGGATGGCTTCAGGCCCTGTTCTGGTTCTGGGGGGCAGGCTGAGCCTGTGGTTAATTCTTCTTCCTGATGGGAAAATAGAGTGACCTGTGCCTGTCCCGACACCAAGAGCTAGTCTCTCGTTGGTTCCCCGTCTTCCCGTTCATCCTCAGGACAAATTGCAACCTGTACGGAACAGGAGGTTAAAGGTGCTGATGCTCCAAGTAGGGAGATTGCTAGTAAAGCGGCTGGAATGGCGAACCCGGGCACAAGGAGATGAGAAATGAGGTGCATTTTAGAAACCTTTCCCCATCACACGGTGTACCATCTTCTGGGTTTCTCATGCATGTTTTCGATGTAGGAAGATGCCCTTGAACCTGGAGATTTGGGACCCATGCGATGGGTACCACGCAGTATTACTTTAAAGGGTCTGCGTTTGCTCACCCAACCTCACCAAACCTCTCAGCCCCAAGAGTGTCCACCCTTATGTCTCATCCAGCTGTGGGTCTAGATATGGTCAATCCAGGTTGCATCACAGCCCCTGAACGCAGTGTGTAAGAATTTCTCTCTCTTTCACTGTCGTTGTTTCATGGGTTTTTCAAAGTAATTTATTTTCATAATGGGGTTTAGCTGCTTTTCACTGCTGTGTTTATGCCGCTTTACACCCACTTGACACACTAACAGAGAGATATCAATACATAGGTTTTAAGTTTATTACTAGTCAGATATATTCTTGTGCGGTGAATAGGGCGTGTTGAGTCCAGTTCTCTGAGCAAGGAGTAGGTCTTGTCTACTACATATTGGGTTTATGGAACGGTATCTGAGCTAATTTGATACCCTTGTTTTATGTATCACCCCACCTCACCTTTCCCGTTAAGCAGCCATAGTGTGTTTTCTGCATGTGTGACTCTGTTCTGTTTTGTAATTCAGTTCAAGTGTAACGGTTTTTACATTCCCTCTATCAGTGATACCTTATGAGAAGTGTCCTTTTCTGTGTGACTTATTTCACTTAGAATCGTCGTACCTAAATCCACTCATCATGCTGCTACTAACCTTATGACATTGATTTCATGGCTGAGTGATATTCCATTGTACATAAGGACCACAACTTCTTTATCCATTTTTCTCTTTCCTGGGATATTGAAGGTGGAATGAAGTGGAGGTCCTTGTCAACAGAGCAGCCCTCAACTTTGGGGTGCTTGTGTCTTGCTGATTTTTCATTTTCCCAATTTATACCCCCATGAGTGGAAGTGCCCTATGCTCTCTAAGCTGTGTTTTTCAGATGTTTCAGGACTCACCGGACACTTCTCCAGAGTGGCTGTTGGCAATTTACATCCCGCCCATCAGTGTAGCAAGGCTCCCATTTCTCCATGGCCTGTCCTGCATTTCTGGTTTTGACACTTTTTTCAGCATGGCCCTTTTGACCGATGGGAAGCGAGACTTCTCTGTAGCGCTGATTTGCCTTTCCAGGTTGCTTGGTTGGCCAAAAAGGGCGTATGCGTTTTTTCCTGAATATATTCAGGAAAAAACGCATACGCCCTTTTTGGCCAAGGGCATCATTGTCAACGTTTTGCCGCTTTTCATGTGCTTTAAAGGCGATTCGTATCTACCTCCTGAAATCTGTTTCGTGCAATTCTGCCTTGATTTCAAATCCTCTTCTTTGCCTTCCCTCAATATATTTGTGGACGAGAGTTATCATTTATAACTCTGCAGGTTTGTGAATTGCAGTGCCCTGAACCTCCATTTTACAACTCGCTTTTTTGGGAGCTGGCCGCAAAAGCACAGGATGGCTTCAGGCCCTGTTCTGGTTCTGGGGGGCAGGCTGAGCCTGTGGTTAATTCTTCTTCCTGATGGGAAAATAGAGTGACCTGTGCCTGTCCCGACACCAAGAGCTAGTCTCTCGTTGGTTCCCCGTCTTCCCGTTCATCCTCAGGACAAATTGCAACCTGTACGGAACAGGAGGTTAAAGGTGCTGATGCTCCAAGTAGGGAGATTGCTAGTAAAGCGGCTGGAATGGCGAACCCGGGCACAAGGAGATGAGAAATGAGGTGCATTTTAGAAACCTTTCCCCATCACACGGTGTACCATCTTCTGGGTTTCTCATGCATGTTTTCGATGTAGGAAGATGCCCTTGAACCTGGAGATTTGGGACCCATGCGATGGGTACCACGCAGTATTACTTTAAAGGGTCTGCGTTTGCTCACCCAACCTCACCAAACCTCTCAGCCCCAAGAGTGTCCACCCTTATGTCTCATCCAGCTGTGGGTCTAGATATGGTCAATCCAGGTTGCATCACAGCCCCTGAACGCAGTGTGTAAGAATTTCTCTCTCTTTCACTGTCGTTGTTTCATGGGTTTTTCAAAGTAATTTATTTTCATAATGGGGTTTAGCTGCTTTTCACTGCTGTGTTTATGCCGCTTTACACCCACTTGACACACTAACAGAGAGATATCAATACATAGGTTTTAAGTTTATTACTAGTCAGATATATTCTTGTGCGGTGAATAGGGCGTGTTGAGTCCAGTTCTCTGAGCAAGGAGTAGGTCTTGTCTACTACATATTGGGTTTATGGAACGGTATCTGAGCTAATTTGATACCCTTGTTTTATGTATCACCCCACCTCACCTTTCCCGTTAAGCAGCCATAGTGTGTTTTCTGCATGTGTGACTCTGTTCTGTTTTGTAATTCAGTTCAAGTGTAACGGTTTTTACATTCCCTCTATCAGTGATACCTTATGAGAAGTGTCCTTTTCTGTGTGACTTATTTCACTTAGAATCGTCGTACCTAAATCCACTCATCATGCTGCTACTAACCTTATGACATTGATTTCATGGCTGAGTGATATTCCATTGTACATAAGGACCACAACTTCTTTATCCATTTTTCTCTTTCCTGGGATATTGAAGGTGGAATGAAGTGGAGGTCCTTGTCAACAGAGCAGCCCTCAACTTTGGGGTGCTTGTGTCTTGCTGATTTTTCATTTTCCCAATTTATACCCCCATGAGTGGAAGTGCCCTATGCTCTCTAAGCTGTGTTTTTCAGATGTTTCAGGACTCACCGGACACTTCTCCAGAGTGGCTGTTGGCAATTTACATCCCGCCCATCAGTGTAGCAAGGCTCCCATTTCTCCATGGCCTGTCCTGCATTTCTGGTTTTGACACTTTTTTCAGCATGGCCCTTTTGACCGATGGGAAGCGAGACTTCTCTGTAGCGCTGATTTGCCTTTCCAGGTTGCTTGGTTGGCCAAAAAGGGCGTATGCGTTTTTTCCTGAATATATTCAGGAAAAAACGCATACGCCCTTTTTGGCCAAGGGCATCATTGTCAACGTTTTGCCGCTTTTCATGTGCTTTAAAGGCGATTCGTATCTACCTCCTGAAATCTGTTTCGTGCAATTCTGCCTTGATTTCAAATCCTCTTCTTTGCCTTCCCTCAATATATTTGTGGACGAGAGTTATCATTTATAACTCTGCAGGTTTGTGAATTGCAGTGCCCTGAACCTCCATTTTACAACTCGCTTTTTTGGGAGCTGGCCGCAAAAGCACAGGATGGCTTCAGGCCCTGTTCTGGTTCTGGGGGGCAGGCTGAGCCTGTGGTTAATTCTTCTTCCTGATGGGAAAATAGAGTGACCTGTGCCTGTCCCGACACCAAGAGCTAGTCTCTCGTTGGTTCCCCGTCTTCCCGTTCATCCTCAGGACAAATTGCAACCTGTACGGAACAGGAGGTTAAAGGTGCTGATGCTCCAAGTAGGGAGATTGCTAGTAAAGCGGCTGGAATGGCGAACCCGGGCACAAGGAGATGAGAAATGAGGTGCATTTTAGAAACCTTTCCCCATCACACGGTGTACCATCTTCTGGGTTTCTCATGCATGTTTTCGATGTAGGAAGATGCCCTTGAACCTGGAGATTTGGGACCCATGCGATGGGTACCACGCAGTATTACTTTAAAGGGTCTGCGTTTGCTCACCCAACCTCACCAAACCTCTCAGCCCCAAGAGTGTCCACCCTTATGTCTCATCCAGCTGTGGGTCTAGATATGGTCAATCCAGGTTGCATCACAGCCCCTGAACGCAGTGTGTAAGAATTTCTCTCTCTTTCACTGTCGTTGTTTCATGGGTTTTTCAAAGTAATTTATTTTCATAATGGGGTTTAGCTGCTTTTCACTGCTGTGTTTATGCCGCTTTACACCCACTTGACACACTAACAGATAGATATCAATACATAGGTTTTAAGTTTATTACTAGTCAGATATATTCTTGTGCGGTGAATAGGGCGTGTTGAGTCCAGTTCTCTGAGCAAGGAGTAGGTCTTGTCTACTACATATTGGGTTTATGGAACGGTATCTGAGCTAATTTGATACCCTTGTTTTATGTATCACCCCACCTCACCTTTCCCGTTAAGCAGCCATAGTGTGTTTTCTGCATGTGTGACTCTGTTCTGTTTTGTAATTCAGTTCAAGTGTAACGGTTTTTACATTCCCTCTATCAGTGATACCTTATGAGAAGTGTCCTTTTCTGTGTGACTTATTTCACTTAGAATCGTCGTACCTAAATCCACTCATCATGCTGCTACTAACCTTATGACATTGATTTCATGGCTGAGTGATATTCCATTGTACATAAGGACCACAACTTCTTTATCCATTTTTCTCTTTCCTGGGATATTGAAGGTGGAATGAAGTGGAGGTCCTTGTCAACAGAGCAGCCCTCAACTTTGGGGTGCTTGTGTCTTGCTGATTTTTCATTTTCCCAATTTATACCCCCATGAGTGGAAGTGCCCTATGCTCTCTAAGCTGTGTTTTTTCGATGTTTCAGGACTCACCGGACACATCTCCAGAGTGGCTGTTGGCAATTTACATCCCGCCCATCAGTGTAGCAAGGCTCCCATTTCTCCATGGCCTGTCCTGCATTTCTGGTTTTGACACTTTTTTCAGCATGGCCCTTTTGACCGATGGGAAGCGAGACTTCTCTGTAGCGCTGATTTGCCTTTCCAGGTTGCTTGGTTGGCCAAAAAGGGCGTATGCGTTTTTTCCTGAATATATTCAGGAAAAAACGCATACGCCCTTTTTGGCCAAGGGCATCATTGTCAACGTTTTGCCGCTTTTCATGTGCTTTAAAGGCGATTCGTATCTACCTCCTGAAATCTGTTTCGTGCAATTCTGCCTTGAATTCAAATCCTCTTCTTTGCCTTCCCTCAATATATTTGTGGATGAGAGTTATCATTTATAACTCTGCAGGTTTGTGAATTGCAGTGCCCTGAACCTCCATTTTACAACTCGCTTTTTTGGGAGCTGGCCGCAAAAGCACAGGATGGCTTCAGGCCCTGTTCTGGTTCTGGGGGGCAGGCTGAGCCTGTGGTTAATTCTTCTTCCTGATGGGAAAATAGAGTGACCTGTGCCTGTCCCGACACCAAGAGCTAGTCTCTCGTTGGTTCCCCGTCTTCCCGTTCATCCTCAGGACAAATTGCAACCTGTACGGAACAGGAGGTTAAAGGTGCTGATGCTCCAAGTAGGGAGATTGCTAGTAAAGCGGCTGGAATGGCGAACCCGGGCACAAGGAGATGAGAAATGAGGTGCATTTTAGAAACCTTTCCCCATCACACGGTGTACCATCTTCTGGGTTTCTCATGCATGTTTTCGATGTAGGAAGATGCCCTTGAACCTGGAGATTTGGGACCCATGCGATGGGTACCACGCAGTATTACTTTAAAGGGTCTGCGTTTGCTCACCCAACCTCACCAAACCTCTCAGCCCCAAGAGTGTCCACCCTTATGTCTCATCCAGCTGTGGGTCTAGATATGGTCAATCCAGGTTGCATCACAGCCCCTGAACTCATTGTGTAAGAATTTCTATCTCTTTCACTGTCGTTGTTTCATGGGTTTTTCAAAGTAATTTATTTTCATAATGGGGTTTAGCTGCTTTTCACGGCTGTGTTTATGCCGCTTTACACCCACTTGACACACTAACGGAGAGATATCAATACATAGGTTTTAAGATTATTACTAGTCAGATATATTCTTGTGCGGTGAATAGGGCGTGTTGAGTCCAGTTCTCTGAGCAAGGATTAGGTCTTGTCTACTACATATTGGGTTTATGGAACGGTATCTGAGCTAATTTGATACCCTTGTTTTATGTATCACCCCACCTCACCTTTCCCGTTAAGCAGCCATAGTGTGTTTTCTGCATGTGTGACTCTGTTCTGTTTTGTAATTCAGTTCAAGTGTAACGGTTTTTACATTCCCTCTATCAGTGATACCTTATGAGAAGTGTCCTTTTCTGTGTGACTTATTTCACTTAGAATCGTCGTACCTAAATCCACTCATCATGCTGCTACTAACCTTATGACATTGATTTCATGGCTGAGTGATATTCCATTGTACATAAGGACCACAACTTCTTTATCCATTTTTCTCTTTCCTGGGATATTGAAGGTGGAATGAAGTGGAGGTCCTTGTCAACAGAGCAGCCCTCAACTTTGGGGTGCTTGTGTCTTGCTGATTTTTCATTTTCCCAATTTATACCCCCATGAGTGGAAGTGCCCTATGCTCTCTAAGCTGTGTTTTTCAGATGTTTCAGGACACACCGTACACTTCTCCAGAGTGGCTGTTGGCAATTTACATCCCGCCCATCAGTGTAGCAAGGCTCCCATTTCTCCATGGCCTGTCCTGCATTTCTGGTTTTGACACTTTTTTCAGCATGGTCCTTTTGACCGATGGGAAGCGAGACTTCTTTGTAGCGTTGATTTGCCTTTCCAGGTTGCTTGGTTGGCCAAAAAGGGCGTATGCGTTTTTTCCTGAATATATTCAGGAAAAAACGCATACGCCCTTTTTGGCCAAGGGCATCATTGTCAACGTTTTGCCGCTTTTCATGTGCTTTAAAGGCGATTCGTATCTACCTCCTGAAATCTGTTTCGTGCAATTCTGCCTTGAATTCAAATCCTCTTCTTTGCCTTCCCTCAATATATTTGTGGATGAGAGTTATCATTTATAACTCTGCAGGTTTGTGAATTGCAGTGCCCTGAACCTCCATTTTACAACTCGCTTTTTTGGGAGCTGGCCGCAAAAGCACAGGATGGCTTCAGGCCCTGTTCTGGTTCTGGGGGGCAGGCTGAGCCTGTGGTTAATTCTTCTTCCTGATGGGAAAATAGAGTGACCTGTGCCTGTCCCGACACCAAGAGCTAGTCTCTCGTTGGTTCCCCGTCTTCCCGTTCATCCTCAGGACAAATTGCAACCTGTACGGAACAGGAGGTTAAAGGTGCTGATGCTCCAAGTAGGGAGATTGCTAGTAAAGCGGCTGGAATGGCGAACCCGGGCACAAGGAGATGAGAAATGAGGTGCATTTTAGAAACCTTTCCCCATCACACGGTGTACCATCTTCTGGGTTTCTCATGCATGTTTTCGATGTAGGAAGATGCCCTTGAACCTGGAGATTTGGGACCCATGCGATGGGTACCACGCAGTATTACATTAAAGGGTCTGCGTTTGCTCACCCAACCTCACCAAACCTCTCAGCCCCAAGAGTGTCCACCCTTATGTCTCATCCAGCTGTGGGTCTAGATATGGTCAATCCAGGTTGCATCACAGCCCCTGAACTCATTGTGTAAGAATTTCTATCTCTTTCACTGTCGTTGTTTCATGGGTTTTTCAAAGTAATTTACTTTCATAATGGGGTTTAGCTGCTTTTCACGGCTGTGTTTATGCCGCTTTACACCCACTTGACACACTAACAGAGAGATATCAATACATAGGTTTTAAGATTATTACTAGTCAGATATATTCTTGTGCGGTGAATAGGGCGTGTTGAGTCCAGTTCTCTGAGCAAGGAGTAGGTCTTGTCTACTACATATTGGGTTTATGGAACGGTATCTGAGCTAATTTGATACCCTTGTTTTATGTATCACCCCACCTCACCTTTCCCGTTAAGCAGCCATAGTGTGTTTTCTGCATGTGTGACTCTGTTCTGTTTTGTAATTCAGTTCAAGTGTAACGGTTTTTACATTCCCTCTATCAGTGATACCTTATGAGAAGTGTCCTTTTCTGTGTGACTTATTTCACTTAGAATCGTCGTACCTAAATCCACTCATCATGCTGCTACTAACCTTATGACATTGATTTCATGGCTGAGTGATATTCCATTGTACATAAGGACCACAACTTCTTTATCCATTTTTCTCTTTCCTGGGATATTGAAGGTGGAATGAAGTGGAGGTCCTTGTCAACAGAGCAGCCCTCAACTTTGGGGTGCTTGTGTCTTGCTGATTTTTCATTTTCCCAATTTATACCCCCATGAGTGGAAGTGCCCTATGCTCTCTAAGCTGTGTTTTTCAGATGTTTCAGGACACACCGTACACTTCTCCAGAGTGGCTGTTGGCAATTTACATCCCGCCCATCAGTGTAGCAAGGCTCCCATTTCTCCATGGCCTGTCCTGCATTTCTGGTTTTGACACTTTTTTCAGCATGGCCCTTTTGACCGATGGGAAGCGAGACTTCTCTGTAGCGCTGATTTGCCTTTCCAGGTTGCTTGGTTGGCCAAAAAGGGCGTATGCGTTTTTTCCTGAATATATTCAGGAAAAAACGCATACGCCCTTTTTGGCCAAGGGCATCATTGTCAACGTTTTGCCGCTTTTCATGTGCTTTAAAGGCGATTCGTATCTACCTCCTGAAATCTGTTTCGTGCAATTCTGCCTTGATTTCAAATCCTCTTCTTTGCCTTCCCTCAATATATTTGTGGACGAGAGTTATCATTTATAACTCTGCAGGTTTGTGAATTGCAGTGCCCTGAACCTCCATTTTACAACTCGCTTTTTTGGGAGCTGGCCGCAAAAGCGCAGGATGGCTTCAGGCCCTGTTCTGGTTCCGGGGGGCAGGCTGAGCCTGTGGTTAATTCTTCTTCCTGATGGGAAAATAGAGTGACCTGTGTCTGTCCCGACACCAAGAGCTAGTCTCTCGTTGGTTCCCCGTCTTCCCGTTCATCCTCAGGACAAATTGCAACCTGTACGGAACAGGAGGTTAAAGGTGCTGATGCTCCAAGTAGGGAGATTGCTAGTAAAGCGGCTGGAATGGCGAACCCGGGCACAAGGAGATGAGAAATGAGGTGCGTTTTAGAAACCTTTCCCCATCACACGGTGTACCATCTTCTGGGTTTCTCATGCATGTTTTCGATGTAGGAAGATGCCCTTGAACCTGGAGATTTGGGACCCATGCGATGGGTACCACGCAGTATTACTTTAAAGGGTCTGCGTTTGCTCACCCAACCTCACCAAACCTCTCAGCCCCAAGAGTGTCCACCCTTATGTCTCATCCAGCTGTGGGTCTAGATATGGTCAATCCAGGTTGCATCACAGCCCCTGAACTCATTGTGTAAGAATTTCTATCTCTTTCACTGTCGTTGTTTCATGGGTTTTTCAAAGTAATTTATTTTCATAATGGGGTTTAGCTGCTTTTCACGGCTGTGTTTATGCCGCTTTACACCCACTTGACACACTAACAGAGAGATATCAATACATAGGTTTTAAGATTATTACTAGTCAGATATATTCTTGTGCGGTGAATAGGGCGTGTTGAGTCCAGTTCTCTGAGCAAGGAGTAGGTCTTGTCTACTACATATTGGGTTTATGGAACGGTATCTGAGCTAATTTGATACCCTTGTTTTATGTATCACCCCACCTCACCTTTCCCGTTAAGCAGCCATAGTCTGTTTTCTGCATGTGTGACTCTGTTCTGTTTTGTAATTCAGTTCAAGTGTAACGGTTTTTACATTCCCTCTATCAGTGATACCTTATGAGAAGTGTCCTTTTCTGTGTGACTTATTTCACTTAGAATCGTCGTACCTAAATCCACTCATCATGCTGCTACTAACCTTATGACATTGATTTCATGGCTGAGTGATATTCCATTGTACATAAGGACCACAACTTCTTTATCCATTTTTCTCTTTCCTGGGATATTTAAGGTGGAATGAAGTGGAGGTCCTGGTCAACAGAGCAGCCCTCAACTTTGGGGTGCTTGTGTCTTGCTGATTTTTAATTTTCCCAATTTATACCCCCATGAGTGGAAGTGCCCTATGCTCTCTAAGCTGTGTTTTTTCGATGTTTCAGGACTCACCGTACACATCTCCAGAGTGGCTGTTGGCAATTTACATCCCGCCCATCAGTGTAGCAAGGCTCCCATTTCTCCATGGCCTGTCCTGCATTTCTGGTTTTGACACTTTTTTCAGCATGGCCCTTTTGACCGATGGGAAGTGAGACTTCTTTGTGGCGCTGATTTGCCTTTCCAGGTTGCTTGGTTGGCCAAAAAGGGCGTATGCGTTTTTTCCTGAATATATTCAGGAAAAAACGCATACGCCCTTTTTGGCCAAGGGCATCATTGTCAACATTTTGCCGCTTTTCATGTGCTTTAAAGGCGATTCGAATCTACCTCCTGAAATCTGTTTCCTGCAATTCTGCCTTGATTTCAAATCCTCTTCTTTGCCTTCCCTCAATATATTTGTTGACGAGAGTTATCATTTATAACTCTGCAGGTTTGTGAATTGCAGTGCCCTGAACCTCCATTTTACAACTCGCTTTTTTGGGAGCTGGCCGCAAAAGTGCAGGATGGCTTCAGGCCCTGTTCTGGTTCCGGGGGGCAGGCTGAGCCTGTGGTTAATTCTTCTTCCTGATGGGAAAATAGAGTGACCTGTGCCTGTCCCGACACCAAGAGGTAGTCTCTCGTTGGTTCCCCGTCTTCCCGTTCATCCTCAGGACAAATTGCAACCTGTACGGAACAGGAGGTTAAAGGTGCTGATGCTCCAAGTAGGGAGATTGCTAGTAAAGCGGCTGGAATGGCGAACCCGGGCACAAGGAGATGAGAAATGAGGTGCGTTTTAGAAACCTTTCCCCATCACACGGTGTACCATCTTCTGGGTTTCTCATGCATGTTTTCGATGTAGGAAGATGCCCTTGAACCTGGAGATTTGGGACCCATGCGATGGGTACCACGCAGTATTACTTTAAAGGGTCTGCGTTTGCTCACCCAACCTCACCAAACCTCTCAGCCCCAAGAGTGTCCACCCTTATGTCTCATCCAGCTGTGGGTCTAGATATGGTCAATCCAGGTTGCATCACAGCCCCTGAACTCATTGTGTAAGAATTTCTATCTCTTTCACTGTCGTTGTTTCATGGGTTTTTCAAAGTAATTTATTTTCATAATGGGGTTTAGCTGCTTTTCACGGCTGTGTTTATGCCGCTTTACACCCACTTGACACACTAACAGAGAGATATCAATACATAGGTTTTAAGATTATTACTAGTCAGATATATTCTTGTGCGGTGAATAGGGCGTGTTGAGTCCAGTTCTCTGAGCAAGGAGTAGGTCTTGTCTACTACATATTGGGTTTATGGAACGGTATCTGAGCTAATTTGATACCCTTGTTTTATGTATCACCCCACCTCACCTTTCCCGTTAAGCAGCCATAGTGTGTTTTCTGCATGTGTGACTCTGTTCTGTTTTGTAATTCAGTTCAAGTGTAACGGTTTTTACATTCCCTCTATCAGTGATACCTTATGAGAAGTGTCCTTTTCTGTGTGACTTATTTCACTTAGAATCGTCGTACCTAAATCCACTCATCATGCTGCTACTAACCTTATGACATTGATTTCATGGCTGAGTGATATTCCATTGTACATAAGGACCACAACTTCTTTATCCATTTTTCTCTTTCCTGGGATATTGAAGGTGGAATGAAGTGGAGGTCCTTGTCAACAGAGCAGCCCTCAACTTTGGGGTGCTTGTGTCTTGCTGATTTTTCATTTTCCCAATTTATACCCCCATGAGTGGAAGTGCCCTATGCTCTCTAAGCTGTGTTTTTCAGATGTTTCAGGACACACCGTACACTTCTCCAGAGTGGCTGTTGGCAATTTACATCCCGCCCATCAGTGTAGCAAGGCTCCCATTTCTCCATGGCCTGTCCTGCATTTCTGGTTTTGACACTTTTTTCAGCATGGCCCTTTTGACCGATGGGAAGCGAGACTTCTCTGTAGCGCTGATTTGCCTTTCCAGGTTGCTTGGTTGGCCAAAAAGGGCGTATGCGTTTTTTCCTGAATATATTCAGGAAAAAACGCATACGCCCTTTTTGGCCAAGGGCATCATTGTCAACGTTTTGCCGCTTTTCATGTGCTTTAAAGGCGATTCGTATCTACCTCCTGAAATCTGTTTCGTGCAATTCTGCCTTGAATTCAAATCCTCTTCTTTGCCTTCCCTCAATATATTTGTGGATGAGAGTTATCATTTATAACTCTGCAGGTTTGTGAATTGCAGTGCCCTGAACCTCCATTTTACAACTCGCTTTTTTGGGAGCTGGCCGCAAAAGCACAGGATGGCTTCAGGCCCTGTTCTGGTTCTGGGGGGCAGGCTGAGCCTGTGGTTAATTCTTCTTCCTGATGGGAAAATAGAGTGACCTGTGCCTGTCCCGACACCAAGAGCTAGTCTCTCGTTGGTTCCCCGTCTTCCCGTTCATCCTCAGGACAAATTGCAACCTGTACGGAACAGGAGGTTAAAGGTGCTGATGCTCCAAGTAGGGAGATTGCTAGTAAAGCGGCTGGAATGGCGAACCCGGGCACAAGGAGATGAGAAATGAGGTGCATTTTAGAAACCTTTCCCCATCACACGGTGTACCATCTTCTGGGTTTCTCATGCATGTTTTCGATGTAGGAAGATGCCCTTGAACCTGGAGATTTGGGACCCATGCGATGGGTACCACGCAGTATTACTTTAAAGGGTCTGCGTTTGCTCACCCAACCTCACCAAACCTCTCAGCCCCAAGAGTGTCCACCCTTATGTCTCATCCAGCTGTGGGTCTAGATATGGTCAATCCAGGTTGCATCACAGCCCCTGAACTCATTGTGTAAGAATTTCTATCTCTTTCACTGTCGTTGTTTCATGGGTTTTTCAAAGTAATTTATTTTCATAATGGGGTTTAGCTGCTTTTCACGGCTGTGTTTATGCCGCTTTACACCCACTTGACACACTAACAGAGAGATATCAATACATAGGTTTTAAGATTATTACTAGTCAGATATATTCTTGTGCGGTGAATAGGGCGTGTTGAGTCCAGTTCTCTGAGCAAGGAGTAGGTCTTGTCTACTACATATTGGGTTTATGGAACGGTATCTGAGCTAATTTGATACCCTTGTTTTATGTATCACCCCACCTCACCTTTCCCGTTAAGCAGCCATAGTGTGTTTTCTGCATGTGTGACTCTGTTCTGTTTTGTAATTCAGTTCAAGTGTAACGGTTTTTACATTCCCTCTATCAGTGATACCTTATGAGAAGTGTCCTTTTCTGTGTGACTTATTTCACTTAGAATCGTCGTACCTAAATCCACTCATCATGCTGCTACTAACCTTATGACATTGATTTCATGGCTGAGTGATATTCCATTGTACATAAGGACCACAACTTCTTTATCCATTTTTCTCTTTCCTGGGATATTGAAGGTGGAATGAAGTGGAGGTCCTTGTCAACAGAGCAGCCCTCAACTTTGGGGTGCTTGTGTCTTGCTGATTTTTCATTTTCCCAATTTATACCCCCATGAGTGGAAGTGCCCTATGCTCTCTAAGCTGTGTTTTTCAGATGTTTCAGGACACACCGTACACTTCTCCAGAGTGGCTGTTGGCAATTTACATCCCGCCCATCAGTGTAGCAAGGCTCCCATTTCTCCATGGCCTGTCCTGCATTTCTGGTTTTGACACTTTTTTCAGCATGGCCCTTTTGACCGATGGGAAGCGAGACTTCTCTGTAGCGCTGATTTGCCTTTCCAGGTTGCTTGGTTGGCCAAAAAGGGCGTATGCGTTTTTTCCTGAATATATTCAGGAAAAAACGCATACGCCCTTTTTGGCCAAGGGCATCATTGTCAACGTTTTGCCGCTTTTCATGTGCTTTAAAGGCGATTCGTATCTACCTCCTGAAATCTGTTTCGTGCAATTCTGCCTTGATTTCAAATCCTCTTCTTTGCCTTCCCTCAATATATTTGTGGACGAGAGTTATCATTTATAACTCTGCAGGTTTGTGAATTGCAGTGCCCTGAACCTCCATTTTACAACTCGCTTTTTTGGGAGCTGGCCGCAAAACCGCAGGATGGCTTCAGGCCCTGTTCTGGTTCCGGGGGGCAGGCTGAGCCTGTGGTTAATTCTTCTTCCTGATGGGAAAATAGAGTGACCTGTGTCTGTCCCGACACCAAGAGCTAGTCTCTCGTTGGTTCCCCGTCTTCCCGTTCATCCTCAGGACAAATTGCAACCTGTACGGAACAGGAGGTTAAAGGTGCTGATGCTCCAAGTAGGGAGATTGCTAGTAAAGCGGCTGGAATGGCGAACCCGGGCACAAGGAGATGAGAAATGAGGTGCGTTTTAGAAACCTTTCCCCATCACACGGTGTACCATCTTCTGGGTTTCTCATGCATGTTTTCGATGTAGGAAGATGCCCTTGAACCTGGAGATTTGGGACCCATGCGATGGGTACCACGCAGTATTACTTTAAAGGGTCTGCGTTTGCTCACCCAACCTCACCAAACCTCTCAGCCCCAAGAGTGTCCACCCTTATGTCTCATCCAGCTGTGGGTCTAGATATGGTCAATCCAGGTTGCATCACAGCCCCTGAACTCATTGTGTAAGAATTTCTATCTCTTTCACTGTCGTTGTTTCATGGGTTTTTCAAAGTAATTTATTTTCATAATGGGGTTTAGCTGCTTTTCACGGCTGTGTTTATGCCGCTTTACACCCACTTGACACACTAACAGAGAGATATCAATACATAGGTTTTAAGATTATTACTAGTCAGATATATTCTTGTGCGGTGAATAGGGCGTGTTGAGTCCAGTTCTCTGAGCAAGGAGTAGGTCTTGTCTACTACATATTGGGTTTATGGAACGGTATCTGAGCTAATTTGATACCCTTGTTTTATGTATCACCCCACCTCACCTTTCCCGTTAAGCAGCCATAGTCTGTTTTCTGCATGTGTGACTCTGTTCTGTTTTGTAATTCAGTTCAAGTGTAACGGTTTTTACATTCCCTCTATCAGTGATACCTTATGAGAAGTGTCCTTTTCTGTGTGACTTATTTCACTTAGAATCGTCGTACCTAAATCCACTCATCATGCTGCTACTAACCTTATGACATTGATTTCATGGCTGAGTGATATTCCATTGTACATAAGGACCACAACTTCTTTATCCATTTTTCTCTTTCCTGGGATATTTAAGGTGGAATGAAGTGGAGGTCCTGGTCAACAGAGCAGCCCTCAACTTTGGGGTGCTTGTGTCTTGCTGATTTTTAATTTTCCCAATTTATACCCCCATGAGTGGAAGTGCCCTATGCTCTCTAAGCTGTGTTTTTTCGATGTTTCAGGACTCACCGTACACATCTCCAGAGTGGCTGTTGGCAATTTACATCCCGCCCATCAGTGTAGCAAGGCTCCCATTTCTCCATGGCCTGTCCTGCATTTCTGGTTTTGACACTTTTTTCAGCATGGCCCTTTTGACCGATGGGAAGCGAGACTTCTCTGTAGCGCTGATTTGCCTTTCCAGGTTGCTTGGTTGGCCAAAAAGGGCGTATGCGTTTTTTCCTGAATATATTCAGGAAAAAACGCATACGCCCTTTTTGGCCAAGGGCATCATTGTCAACGTTTTGCCGCTTTTCATGTGCTTTAAAGGCGATTCGTATCTACCTCCTGAAATCTGTTTCGTGCAATTCTGCCTTGAATTCAAATCCTCTTCTTTGCCTTCCCTCAATATATTTGTGGATGAGAGTTATCATTTATAACTCTGCAGGTTTGTGAATTGCAGTGCCCTGAACCTCCATTTTACAACTCGCTTTTTTGGGAGCTGGCCGCAAAAGCACAGGATGGCTTCAGGCCCTGTTCTGGTTCTGGGGGGCAGGCTGAGCCTGTGGTTAATTCTTCTTCCTGATGGGAAAATAGAGTGACCTGTGCCTGTCCCGACACCAAGAGCTAGTCTCTCGTTGGTTCCCCGTCTTCCCGTTCATCCTCAGGACAAATTGCAACCTGTACGGAACAGGAGGTTAAAGGTGCTGATGCTCCAAGTAGGGAGATTGCTAGTAAAGCGGCTGGAATGGCGAACCCGGGCACAAGGAGATGAGAAATGAGGTGCATTTTAGAAACCTTTCCCCATCACACGGTGTACCATCTTCTGGGTTTCTCATGCATGTTTTCGATGTAGGAAGATGCCCTTGAACCTGGAGATTTGGGACCCATGCGATGGGTACCACGCAGTATTACTTTAAAGGGTCTGCGTTTGCTCACCCAACCTCACCAAACCTCTCAGCCCCAAGAGTGTCCACCCTTATGTCTCATCCAGCTGTGGGTCTAGATATGGTCAATCCAGGTTGCATCACAGCCCCTGAACTCATTGTGTAAGAATTTCTATCTCTTTCACTGTCGTTGTTTCATGGGTTTTTCAAAGTAATTTATTTTCATAATGGGGTTTAGCTGCTTTTCACGGCTGTGTTTATGCCGCTTTACACCCACTTGACACACTAACAGAGAGATATCAATACATAGGTTTTAAGATTATTACTAGTCAGATATATTCTTGTGCGGTGAATAGGGCGTGTTGAGTCCAGTTCTCTGAGCAAGGAGTAGGTCTTGTCTACTACATATTGGGTTTATGGAACGGTATCTGAGCTAATTTGATACCCTTGTTTTATGTATCACCCCACCTCACCTTTCCCGTTAAGCAGCCATTGTCTGTTTTCTGCATGTGTGACTCTGTTCTGTTTTGTAATTCAGTTCAAGTGTAACGGTTTTTACATTCCCTCTAAAAGTGATACCTTATGAGAAGTGTCCTTTTCTGTGTGACTTATTTCACTTAGAATCGTCGTACCTAAATCCACTCATCATGCTGCTACTAACCTTATGACATTGATTTCATGGCTGAGTGATATTCCAATGTACATAAGGACCACAACTTCTTTATCCATTTTTCTCTTTCCTGGGATATTTAAGGTGGAATGAAGTGGAGGTCCTGGTCAACAGAGCAGCCCTCAACTTTGGGGTGCTTGTGTCTTGCTGATTTTTAATTTTCCCAATTTATACCCCCATGAGTGGAAGTGCCCTATGCTCTCTAAGCTGTGTTTTTTCGATGTTTCAGGACTCACCGTACACATCTCCAGAGTGGCTGTTGGCAATTTACATCCCGCCCATCAGTGTAGCAAGGCTCCCATTTCTCCATGGCCTGTCCTGCATTTCTGGTTTTGACACTTTTTTCAGCATGGCCCTTTTGACCGATGGGAAGCGAGACTTCTCTGTAGCGCTGATTTGCCTTTCCAGGTTGCTTGGTTGGCCAAAAAGGGCGTATGCGTTTTTTCCTGAATATATTCAGGAAAAAACGCATACGCCCTTTTTGGCCAAGGGCATCATTGTCAACGTTTTGCCGCTTTTCATGTGCTTTAAAGGCGATTCGTATCTACCTCCTGAAATCTGTTTCGTGCAATTCTGCCTTGAATTCAAATCCTCTTCTTTGCCTTCCCTCAATATATTTGTGGATGAGAGTTATCATTTATAACTCTGCAGGTTTGTGAATTGCAGTGCCCTGAACCTCCATTTTACAACTCGCTTTTTTGGGAGCTGGCCGCAAAAGCACAGGATGGCTTCAGGCCCTGTTCTGGTTCTGGGGGGCAGGCTGAGCCTGTGGTTAATTCTTCTTCCTGATGGGAAAATAGAGTGACCTGTGCCTGTCCCGACACCAAGAGCTAGTCTCTCGTTGGTTCCCCGTCTTCCCGTTCATCCTCAGGACAAATTGCAACCTGTACGGAACAGGAGGTTAAAGGTGCTGATGCTCCAAGTAGGGAGATTGCTAGTAAAGCGGCTGGAATGGCGAACCCGGGCACAAGGAGATGAGAAATGAGGTGCATTTTAGAAACCTTTCCCCATCACACGGTGTACCATCTTCTGGGTTTCTCATGCATGTTTTCGATGTAGGAAGCTGCCCTTGAACCTGGAGATTTGGGACCCATGCGATGGGTACCACGCAGTATTACTTTAAAGGGTCTGCGTTTGCTCACCCAACCTCACCAAACCTCTCAGCCCCAAGAGTGTCCACCCTTATGTCTCATCCAGCTGTGGGTCTAGATATGGTCAATCCAGGTTGCATCACAGCCCCTGAACTCATTGTGTAAGAATTTCTATCTCTTTCACTGTCGTTGTTTCATGGGTTTTTCAAAGTAATTTATTTTCATAATGGGGTTTAGCTGCTTTTCACGGCTGTGTTTATGCCGCTTTACACCCACTTGACACACTAACAGAGAGATATCAATACATAGGTTTTAAGATTATTACTAGTCAGATATATTCTTGTGCGGTGAATAGGGCGTGTTGAGTCCAGTTCTCTGAGCAAGGAGTAGGTCTTGTCTACTACATATTGGGTTTATGGAACGGTATCTGAGCTAATTTGATACCCTTGTTTTATGTATCACCCCACCTCACCTTTCCCGTTAAGCAGCCATAGTCTGTTTTCTGCATGTGTGACTCTGTTCTGTTTTGTAATTCAGTTCAAGTGTAACGGTTTTTACATTCCCTCTATCAGTGATACCTTATGAGAAGTGTCCTTTTCTGTGTGACTTATTTCACTTAGAATCGTCGTACCTAAATCCACTCATCATGCTGCTACTAACCTTATGACATTGATTTCATGGCTGAGTGATATTCCATTGTACATAAGGACCACAACTTCTTTATCCATTTTTCTCTTTCCTGGGATATTTAAGGTGGAATGAAGTGGAGGTCCTGGTCAACAGAGCAGCCCTCAACTTTGGGGTGCTTGTGTCTTGCTGATTTTTAATTTTCCCAATTTATACCCCCATGAGTGGAAGTGCCCTATGCTCTCTAAGCTGTGTTTTTTCGATGTTTCAGGACTCACCGTACACATCTCCAGAGTGGCTGTTGGCAATTTACATCCCGCCCATCAGTGTAGCAAGGCTCCCATTTCTCCATGGCCTGTCCTGCATTTCTGGTTTTGACACTTTTTTCAGCATGGCCCTTTTGACCGATGGGAAGTGAGACTTCTTTGTGGCGCTGATTTGCCTTTCCAGGTTGCTTGGTTGGCCAAAAAGGGCGTATGCGTTTTTTCCTGAATATATTCAGGAAAAAACGCATACGCCCTTTTTGGCCAAGGGCATCATTGTCAACATTTTGCCGCTTTTCATGTGCTTTAAAGGCGATTCGAATCTACCTCCTGAAATCTGTTTCCTGCAATTCTGCCTTGATTTCAAATCCTCTTCTTTGCCTTCCCTCAATATATTTGTTGACGAGAGTTATCATTTATAACTCTGCAGGTTTGTGAATTGCAGTGCCCTGAACCTCCATTTTACAACTCGCTTTTTTGGGAGCTGGCCGCAAAAGTGCAGGATGGCTTCAGGCCCTGTTCTGGTTCCGGGGGGCAGGCTGAGCCTGTGGTTAATTCTTCTTCCTGATGGGAAAATAGAGTGACCTGTGCCTGTCCCGACACCAAGAGGTAGTCTCTCGTTGGTTCCCCGTCTTCCCGTTCATCCTCAGGACAAATTGCAACCTGTACGGAACAGGAGGTTAAAGGTGCTGATGCTCCAAGTAGGGAGATTGCTAGTAAAGCGGCTGGAATGGCGAACCCGGGCACAAGGAGATGAGAAATGAGGTGCGTTTTAGAAACCTTTCCCCATCACACGGTGTACCATCTTCTGGGTTTCTCATGCATGTTTTCGATGTAGGAAGATGCCCTTGAACCTGGAGATTTGGGACCCATGCGATGGGTACCACGCAGTATTACTTTAAAGGGTCTGCGTTTGCTCACCCAACCTCACCAAACCTCTCAGCCCCAAGAGTGTCCACCCTTATGTCTCATCCAGCTGTGGGTCTAGATATGGTCAATCCAGGTTGCATCACAGCCCCTGAACTCATTGTGTAAGAATTTCTATCTCTTTCACTGTCGTTGTTTCATGGGTTTTTCAAAGTAATTTATTTTCATAATGGGGTTTAGCTGCTTTTCACGGCTGTGTTTATGCCGCTTTACACCCACTTGACACACTAACAGAGAGATATCAATACATAGGTTTTAAGATTATTACTAGTCAGATATATTCTTGTGCGGTGAATAGGGCGTGTTGAGTCCAGTTCTCTGAGCAAGGAGTAGGTCTTGTCTACTACATATTGGGTTTATGGAACGGTATCTGAGCTAATTTGATACCCTTGTTTTATGTATCACCCCACCTCACCTTTCCCGTTAAGCAGCCATAGTGTGTTTTCTGCATGTGTGACTCTGTTCTGTTTTGTAATTCAGTTCAAGTGTAACGGTTTTTACATTCCCTCTATCAGTGATACCTTATGAGAAGTGTCCTTTTCTGTGTGACTTATTTCACTTAGAATCGTCGTACCTAAATCCACTCATCATGCTGCTACTAACCTTATGACATTGATTTCATGGCTGAGTGATATTCCATTGTACATAAGGACCACAACTTCTTTATCCATTTTTCTCTTTCCTGGGATATTGAAGGTGGAATGAAGTGGAGGTCCTTGTCAACAGAGCAGCCCTCAACTTTGGGGTGCTTGTGTCTTGCTGATTTTTCATTTTCCCAATTTATACCCCCATGAGTGGAAGTGCCCTATGCTCTCTAAGCTGTGTTTTTCAGATGTTTCAGGACACACCGTACACTTCTCCAGAGTGGCTGTTGGCAATTTACATCCCGCCCATCAGTGTAGCAAGGCTCCCATTTCTCCATGGCCTGTCCTGCATTTCTGGTTTTGACACTTTTTTCAGCATGGCCCTTTTGACCGATGGGAAGCGAGACTTCTCTGTAGCGCTGATTTGCCTTTCCAGGTTGCTTGGTTGGCCAAAAAGGGCGTATGCGTTTTTTCCTGAATATATTCAGGAAAAAACGCATACGCCCTTTTTGGCCAAGGGCATCATTGTCAACGTTTTGCCGCTTTTCATGTGCTTTAAAGGCGATTCGTATCTACCTCCTGAAATCTGTTTCGTGCAATTCTGCCTTGAATTCAAATCCTCTTCTTTGCCTTCCCTCAATATATTTGTGGATGAGAGTTATCATTTATAACTCTGCAGGTTTGTGAATTGCAGTGCCCTGAACCTCCATTTTACAACTCGCTTTTTTGGGAGCTGGCCGCAAAAGCACAGGATGGCTTCAGGCCCTGTTCTGGTTCTGGGGGGCAGGCTGAGCCTGTGGTTAATTCTTCTTCCTGATGGGAAAATAGAGTGACCTGTGCCTGTCCCGACACCAAGAGCTAGTCTCTCGTTGGTTCCCCGTCTTCCCGTTCATCCTCAGGACAAATTGCAACCTGTACGGAACAGGAGGTTAAAGGTGCTGATGCTCCAAGTAGGGAGATTGCTAGTAAAGCGGCTGGAATGGCGAACCCGGGCACAAGGAGATGAGAAATGAGGTGCATTTTAGAAACCTTTCCCCATCACACGGTGTACCATCTTCTGGGTTTCTCATGCATGTTTTCGATGTAGGAAGATGCCCTTGAACCTGGAGATTTGGGACCCATGCGATGGGTACCACGCAGTATTACTTTAAAGGGTCTGCGTTTGCTCACCCAACCTCACCAAACCTCTCAGCCCCAAGAGTGTCCACCCTTATGTCTCATCCAGCTGTGGGTCTAGATATGGTCAATCCAGGTTGCATCACAGCCCCTGAACTCATTGTGTAAGAATTTCTATCTCTTTCACTGTCGTTGTTTCATGGGTTTTTCAAAGTAATTTATTTTCATAATGGGGTTTAGCTGCTTTTCACGGCTGTGTTTATGCCGCTTTACACCCACTTGACACACTAACAGAGAGATATCAATACATAGGTTTTAAGATTATTACTAGTCAGATATATTCTTGTGCGGTGAATAGGGCGTGTTGAGTCCAGTTCTCTGAGCAAGGAGTAGGTCTTGTCTACTACATATTGGGTTTATGGAACGGTATCTGAGCTAATTTGATACCCTTGTTTTATGTATCACCCCACCTCACCTTTCCCGTTAAGCAGCCATAGTGTGTTTTCTGCATGTGTGACTCTGTTCTGTTTTGTAATTCAGTTCAAGTGTAACGGTTTTTACATTCCCTCTATCAGTGATACCTTATGAGAAGTGTCCTTTTCTGTGTGACTTATTTCACTTAGAATCGTCGTACCTAAATCCACTCATCATGCTGCTACTAACCTTATGACATTGATTTCATGGCTGAGTGATATTCCATTGTACATAAGGACCACAACTTCTTTATCCATTTTTCTCTTTCCTGGGATATTGAAGGTGGAATGAAGTGGAGGTCCTTGTCAACAGAGCAGCCCTCAACTTTGGGGTGCTTGTGTCTTGCTGATTTTTCATTTTCCCAATTTATACCCCCATGAGTGGAAGTGCCCTATGCTCTCTAAGCTGTGTTTTTCAGATGTTTCAGGACACACCGTACACTTCTCCAGAGTGGCTGTTGGCAATTTACATCCCGCCCATCAGTGTAGCAAGGCTCCCATTTCTCCATGGCCTGTCCTGCATTTCTGGTTTTGACACTTTTTTCAGCATGGCCCTTTTGACCGATGGGAAGCGAGACTTCTCTGTAGCGCTGATTTGCCTTTCCAGGTTGCTTGGTTGGCCAAAAAGGGCGTATGCGTTTTTTCCTGAATATATTCAGGAAAAAACGCATACGCCCTTTTTGGCCAAGGGCATCATTGTCAACGTTTTGCCGCTTTTCATGTGCTTTAAAGGCGATTCGTATCTACCTCCTGAAATCTGTTTCGTGCAATTCTGCCTTGATTTCAAATCCTCTTCTTTGCCTTCCCTCAATATATTTGTGGACGAGAGTTATCATTTATAACTCTGCAGGTTTGTGAATTGCAGTGCCCTGAACCTCCATTTTACAACTCGCTTTTTTGGGAGCTGGCCGCAAAACCGCAGGATGGCTTCAGGCCCTGTTCTGGTTCCGGGGGGCAGGCTGAGCCTGTGGTTAATTCTTCTTCCTGATGGGAAAATAGAGTGACCTGTGTCTGTCCCGACACCAAGAGCTAGTCTCTCGTTGGTTCCCCGTCTTCCCGTTCATCCTCAGGACAAATTGCAACCTGTACGGAACAGGAGGTTAAAGGTGCTGATGCTCCAAGTAGGGAGATTGCTAGTAAAGCGGCTGGAATGGCGAACCCGGGCACAAGGAGATGAGAAATGAGGTGCGTTTTAGAAACCTTTCCCCATCACACGGTGTACCATCTTCTGGGTTTCTCATGCATGTTTTCGATGTAGGAAGATGCCCTTGAACCTGGAGATTTGGGACCCATGCGATGGGTACCACGCAGTATTACTTTAAAGGGTCTGCGTTTGCTCACCCAACCTCACCAAACCTCTCAGCCCCAAGAGTGTCCACCCTTATGTCTCATCCAGCTGTGGGTCTAGATATGGTCAATCCAGGTTGCATCACAGCCCCTGAACTCATTGTGTAAGAATTTCTATCTCTTTCACTGTCGTTGTTTCATGGGTTTTTCAAAGTAATTTATTTTCATAATGGGGTTTAGCTGCTTTTCACGGCTGTGTTTATGCCGCTTTACACCCACTTGACACACTAACAGAGAGATATCAATACATAGGTTTTAAGATTATTACTAGTCAGATATATTCTTGTGCGGTGAATAGGGCGTGTTGAGTCCAGTTCTCTGAGCAAGGAGTAGGTCTTGTCTACTACATATTGGGTTTATGGAACGGTATCTGAGCTAATTTGATACCCTTGTTTTATGTATCACCCCACCTCACCTTTCCCGTTAAGCAGCCATAGTCTGTTTTCTGCATGTGTGACTCTGTTCTGTTTTGTAATTCAGTTCAAGTGTAACGGTTTTTACATTCCCTCTATCAGTGATACCTTATGAGAAGTGTCCTTTTCTGTGTGACTTATTTCACTTAGAATCGTCGTACCTAAATCCACTCATCATGCTGCTACTAACCTTATGACATTGATTTCATGGCTGAGTGATATTCCATTGTACATAAGGACCACAACTTCTTTATCCATTTTTCTCTTTCCTGGGATATTTAAGGTGGAATGAAGTGGAGGTCCTGGTCAACAGAGCAGCCCTCAACTTTGGGGTGCTTGTGTCTTGCTGATTTTTAATTTTCCCAATTTATACCCCCATGAGTGGAAGTGCCCTATGCTCTCTAAGCTGTGTTTTTTCGATGTTTCAGGACTCACCGTACACATCTCCAGAGTGGCTGTTGGCAATTTACATCCCGCCCATCAGTGTAGCAAGGCTCCCATTTCTCCATGGCCTGTCCTGCATTTCTGGTTTTGACACTTTTTTCAGCATGGCCCTTTTGACCGATGGGAAGCGAGACTTCTCTGTAGCGCTGATTTGCCTTTCCAGGTTGCTTGGTTGGCCAAAAAGGGCGTATGCGTTTTTTCCTGAATATATTCAGGAAAAAACGCATACGCCCTTTTTGGCCAAGGGCATCATTGTCAACGTTTTGCCGCTTTTCATGTGCTTTAAAGGCGATTCGTATCTACCTCCTGAAATCTGTTTCGTGCAATTCTGCCTTGAATTCAAATCCTCTTCTTTGCCTTCCCTCAATATATTTGTGGATGAGAGTTATCATTTATAACTCTGCAGGTTTGTGAATTGCAGTGCCCTGAACCTCCATTTTACAACTCGCTTTTTTGGGAGCTGGCCGCAAAAGCACAGGATGGCTTCAGGCCCTGTTCTGGTTCTGGGGGGCAGGCTGAGCCTGTGGTTAATTCTTCTTCCTGATGGGAAAATAGAGTGACCTGTGCCTGTCCCGACACCAAGAGCTAGTCTCTCGTTGGTTCCCCGTCTTCCCGTTCATCCTCAGGACAAATTGCAACCTGTACGGAACAGGAGGTTAAAGGTGCTGATGCTCCAAGTAGGGAGATTGCTAGTAAAGCGGCTGGAATGGCGAACCCGGGCACAAGGAGATGAGAAATGAGGTGCATTTTAGAAACCTTTCCCCATCACACGGTGTACCATCTTCTGGGTTTCTCATGCATGTTTTCGATGTAGGAAGATGCCCTTGAACCTGGAGATTTGGGACCCATGCGATGGGTACCACGCAGTATTACTTTAAAGGGTCTGCGTTTGCTCACCCAACCTCACCAAACCTCTCAGCCCCAAGAGTGTCCACCCTTATGTCTCATCCAGCTGTGGGTCTAGATATGGTCAATCCAGGTTGCATCACAGCCCCTGAACTCATTGTGTAAGAATTTCTATCTCTTTCACTGTCGTTGTTTCATGGGTTTTTCAAAGTAATTTATTTTCATAATGGGGTTTAGCTGCTTTTCACGGCTGTGTTTATGCCGCTTTACACCCACTTGACACACTAACAGAGAGATATCAATACATAGGTTTTAAGATTATTACTAGTCAGATATATTCTTGTGCGGTGAATAGGGCGTGTTGAGTCCAGTTCTCTGAGCAAGGAGTAGGTCTTGTCTACTACATATTGGGTTTATGGAACGGTATCTGAGCTAATTTGATACCCTTGTTTTATGTATCACCCCACCTCACCTTTCCCGTTAAGCAGCCATTGTCTGTTTTCTGCATGTGTGACTCTGTTCTGTTTTGTAATTCAGTTCAAGTGTAACGGTTTTTACATTCCCTCTAAAAGTGATACCTTATGAGAAGTGTCCTTTTCTGTGTGACTTATTTCACTTAGAATCGTCGTACCTAAATCCACTCATCATGCTGCTACTAACCTTATGACATTGATTTCATGGCTGAGTGATATTCCAATGTACATAAGGACCACAACTTCTTTATCCATTTTTCTCTTTCCTGGGATATTTAAGGTGGAATGAAGTGGAGGTCCTGGTCAACAGAGCAGCCCTCAACTTTGGGGTGCTTGTGTCTTGCTGATTTTTAATTTTCCCAATTTATACCCCCATGAGTGGAAGTGCCCTATGCTCTCTAAGCTGTGTTTTTTCGATGTTTCAGGACTCACCGTACACATCTCCAGAGTGGCTGTTGGCAATTTACATCCCGCCCATCAGTGTAGCAAGGCTCCCATTTCTCCATGGCCTGTCCTGCATTTCTGGTTTTGACACTTTTTTCAGCATGGCCCTTTTGACCGATGGGAAGCGAGACTTCTCTGTAGCGCTGATTTGCCTTTCCAGGTTGCTTGGTTGGCCAAAAAGGGCGTATGCGTTTTTTCCTGAATATATTCAGGAAAAAACGCATACGCCCTTTTTGGCCAAGGGCATCATTGTCAACGTTTTGCCGCTTTTCATGTGCTTTAAAGGCGATTCGTATCTACCTCCTGAAATCTGTTTCGTGCAATTCTGCCTTGAATTCAAATCCTCTTCTTTGCCTTCCCTCAATATATTTGTGGATGAGAGTTATCATTTATAACTCTGCAGGTTTGTGAATTGCAGTGCCCTGAACCTCCATTTTACAACTCGCTTTTTTGGGAGCTGGCCGCAAAAGCACAGGATGGCTTCAGGCCCTGTTCTGGTTCTGGGGGGCAGGCTGAGCCTGTGGTTAATTCTTCTTCCTGATGGGAAAATAGAGTGACCTGTGCCTGTCCCGACACCAAGAGCTAGTCTCTCGTTGGTTCCCCGTCTTCCCGTTCATCCTCAGGACAAATTGCAACCTGTACGGAACAGGAGGTTAAAGGTGCTGATGCTCCAAGTAGGGAGATTGCTAGTAAAGCGGCTGGAATGGCGAACCCGGGCACAAGGAGATGAGAAATGAGGTGCATTTTAGAAACCTTTCCCCATCACACGGTGTACCATCTTCTGGGTTTCTCATGCATGTTTTCGATGTAGGAAGCTGCCCTTGAACCTGGAGATTTGGGACCCATGCGATGGGTACCACGCAGTATTACTTTAAAGGGTCTGCGTTTGCTCACCCAACCTCACCAAACCTCTCAGCCCCAAGAGTGTCCACCCTTATGTCTCATCCAGCTGTGGGTCTAGATATGGTCAATCCAGGTTGCATCACAGCCCCTGAACTCATTGTGTAAGAATTTCTATCTCTTTCACTGTCGTTGTTTCATGGGTTTTTCAAAGTAATTTATTTTCATAATGGGGTTTAGCTGCTTTTCACGGCTGTGTTTATGCCGCTTTACACCCACTTGACACACTAACAGAGAGATATCAATACATAGGTTTTAAGATTATTACTAGTCAGATATATTCTTGTGCGGTGAATAGGGCGTGTTGAGTCCAGTTCTCTGAGCAAGGAGTAGGTCTTGTCTACTACATATTGGGTTTATGGAACGGTATCTGAGCTAATTTGATACCCTTGTTTTATGTATCACCCCACCTCACCTTTCCCGTTAAGCAGCCATTGTCTGTTTTCTGCATGTGTGACTCTGTTCTGTTTTGTAATTCAGTTCAAGTGTAACGGTTTTTACATTCCCTCTAAAAGTGATACCTTATGAGAAGTGTCCTTTTCTGTGTGACTTATTTCACTTAGAATCGTCGTACCTAAATCCACTCATCATGCTGCTACTAACCTTATGACATTGATTTCATGGCTGAGTGATATTCCATTGTACATAAGGACCACAACTTCTTTATCCATTTTTCTCTTTCCTTGGATATTTAAGGTGGAATGAAGTGGAGGTCCTTGTCAACAGAGCAGCCCTAAACTTTGGGGTGCTTGTGTCTTGCTGATTTTTAATTTTCCCAATTTATACCCCCATGAGTGGAAGTGCCCTATGCTCTCTAAGCTGTGTTTTTCAGATGTTTCAGGACACACCGTACACTTCTCCAGAGTGGCTGTTGGCAATTTACATCCCGCCCATCAGTGTAGCAAGGCTCTCATTTCTCCATGGCCTGTCCTGCATTTCTGGTTTTGACACATTTTTCAGCATGGCCCTTTTGACCGATGGGAAGTGAGACTTCTTTGTAGCGCTGATTTGCCTTTCCAGGTTGCTTGGTTGGCCAAAAAGGGCGTATGCGTTTTTTCCTGAATATATTCAGGAAAAAACGCATACGCCCTTTTTGGCCAAGGGCATCATTGTCAACGTTTTGCCGCTTTTCATGTGCTTTAAAGGCGATTCGTATCTACCTCCTGAAATCTGTTTCGTGCAATTCTGCCTTGAATTCAAATCCTCTTCTTTGCCTTCCCTCAATATATTTGTGGATGAGAGTTATCATTTATAACTCTGCAGGTTTGTGAATTGCAGTGCCCTGAACCTCCATTTTACAACTCGCTTTTTTGGGAGCTGGCCGCAAAAGCACAGGATGGCTTCAGGCCCTGTTCTGGTTCTGGGGGGCAGGCTGAGCCTGTGGTTAATTCTTCTTCCTGATGGGAAAATAGAGTGACCTGTGCCTGTCCCGACACCAAGAGCTAGTCTCTCGTTGGTTCCCCGTCTTCCCGTTCATCCTCAGGACAAATTGCAACCTGTACGGAACAGGAGGTTAAAGGTGCTGATGCTCCAAGTAGGGAGATTGCTAGTAAAGCGGCTGGAATGGCGAACCCGGGCACAAGGAGATGAGAAATGAGGTGCATTTTAGAAACCTTTCCCCATCACACGGTGTACCATCTTCTGGGTTTCTCATGCATGTTTTCGATGTAGGAAGCTGCCCTTGAACCTGGAGATTTGGGACCCATGCGATGGGTACCACGCAGTATTACTTTAAAGGGTCTGCGTTTGCTCACCCAACCTCACCAAACCTCTCAGCCCCAAGAGTGTCCACCCTTATGTCTCATCCAGCTGTGGGTCTAGATATGGTCAATCCAGGTTGCATCACAGCCCCTGAACTCATTGTGTAAGAATTTCTATCTCTTTCACTGTCGTTGTTTCATGGGTTTTTCAAAGTAATTTATTTTCATAATGGGGTTTAGCTGCTTTTCACGGCTGTGTTTATGCCGCTTTACACCCACTTGACACACTAACAGAGAGATATCAATACATAGGTTTTAAGATTATTACTAGTCAGATATATTCTTGTGCGGTGAATAGGGCGTGTTGAGTCCAGTTCTCTGAGCAAGGAGTAGGTCTTGTCTACTACATATTGGGTTTATGGAACGGTATCTGAGCTAATTTGATACCCTTGTTTTATGTATCACCCCACCTCACCTTTCCCGTTAAGCAGCCATAGTGTGTTTTCTGCATGTGTGACTCTGTTCTGTTTTGTAATTCAGTTCATGTGTAACGGTTTTTACATTCCCTCTATCAGTGATACCTTATGAGAAGTGTCCTTTTCTGTGTGACTTATTTCACTTAGAATCGTCGTACCTAAATCCACTCATCATGCTGCTACTAACCTTATGACATTGATTTCATGGCTGAGTGATATTCCATTGTACATAAGGACCACAACTTCTTTATCCATTTTTCTCTTTCCTGGGATATTGAAGGTGGAATGAAGTGGAGGTCCTTGTCAACAGAGCAGCCCTCAACTTTGGGGTGCTTGTGTCTTGCTGATTTTTCATTTTCCCAATTTATACCCCCATGAGTGGAAGTGCCCTATGCTCTCTAAGCTGTGTTTTTCTGATGTTTCAGGACACACCGTACACTTCTCCAGAGTGGCTGTTGGCAATTTACATCCCGCCCATCAGTGTAGCAAGGCTCCCATTTCTCCATGGCCTGTCCTGCATTTCTGGTTTTGACACTTTTTTCAGCATGGCCCTTTTGACCGATGGGAAGCGAGACTTCTCTGTAGCGCTGATTTGCCTTTCCAGGTTGCTTGGTTGGCCAAAAAGGGCGTATGCGTTTTTTCCTGAATATATTCAGGAAAAAACGCATACGCCCTTTTTGGCCAAGGGCATCATTGTCAACATTTTGCCGCTTTTCATGTGCTTTAAAGGCGATTCGAATCTACCTCCTGAAATCTGTTTCCTGCAATTCTGCCTTGATTTCAAATCCTCTTCTTTGCCTTCCCTCAATATATTTGTGGACGAGAGTTATCATTTATAACTCTGCAGGTTTGTGAATTGCAGTGCCCTGAACCTCCATTTTACAACTCGCTTTTTTGGGAGCTGGCCGCAAAAGTGCAGGATGGCTTCAGGCCCTGTTCTGGATCCGGGGGGCAGGCTGAGCATGTGGTTAATTCTTCTTCCTGATGGGAAAATAGAGTGACCTGTGCCTGTCCCAACACCAAGAGCTAGTCTCTCGTTGGTTCCCCGTCTTCCCGTTCATCCTCAGGACAAATTGCAACCTGTACGGAACAGGAGGTTAAAGGTGCTGATGCTCCAAGTAGGGAGATTGCTAGTAAAGCGGCTGGAATGGCGAACCCGGGCACAAGGAGATGAGAAATGAGGTGCGTTTTAGAAACCTTTCCCCATCACACGGTGTACTATCTTCTGGGTTTCTCATGCATGTTTTTGATGTAGGAAGATGCCCTTGAAGCTGGAGATTTGGGACCCATGCGATGGGTACCACGCAGTATTACTTTAAAGGGTCTGCGTTTGCTCACCCAACCTCACCAAACCTCTCAGCCCCAAGAGTGTCCACCCTTATGTCTCATCCAGCTGTGGGTCTAGATATGGTCAATCCAGGTTGCATCACAGCCCCTGAACTCATTGTGTAAGAATTTCTATCTCTTTCACTGTCGTTGTTTCATGGGTTTTTCAAAGTAATTTATTTTCATAATGGGGTTTAGCTGCTTTTCACGGCTGTGTTTATGCCGCTTTACACCCACTTGACACACTAACAGAGAGATATCAATACATAGGTTTTAAGATTATTACTAGTCAGATATATTCTTGTGCGGTGAATAGGGCGTGTTGAGTCCAGTTCTCTGAGCAAGGAGTAGGTCTTGTCTACTACATATTGGGTTTATGGAACGGTATCTGAGCTAATTTGAAACCCTTGTTTTATGTATCACCCCACCTCACCTTTCCCGTTAAACAGCCATAGTGTGTTTTCTGCATGTGTGACTCTGTTCTGTTTTGTAATTCAGTTCAAGTGTAACGGTTTTTACATTCCCTCTATCAGTGATACCTTATGAGAAGTGTCCTTTTCTGTGTGACTTATTTCACTTAGAATCGTCGTACCTAAATCCACTCATCATGCTGCTACTAACCTTACGACATTGATTTCCTGGCTGAGTGATATTCCATTGTACATAAGGACCACAACTTCTTTATCCATTTTTCTCTTTCCTGGGATATTTAAGGTGGAATGAAGTGGAGGTCCTTGTCAACAGAGCAGCCCTCAACTTTGGGGTGCTTGTGTCTTGCTGATTTTTCATTTTCCCAATTTATACCCCCATGAGTGGAAGTGCCCTATGCTCTCTAAGCTGTGTTTTTCAGATGTTTCAGGACACACCGTACACTTCTCCAGAGTGGCTGTTGGCAATTTACATCCCGCCCATCAGTGTAGCAAGTCTCCCATTTCTCCATGGCCTGTCCTGCATTTCTGGTTTTGACACTTTTTTCAGCATGGCCCTTTTCACCAATGGGAAGCGAGACTTCTCTGTAGCGCTGATTTGCCTTTCCAGGTTGCTTGGTTGGCCAAAAAGGGCGTATGCGTTTTTTCCTGAATATATTCAGGAAAAAACGCATACGCCCTTTTTGGCCAAGGGCATCATTGTCAACATTTTGCCGCTTTTCATGTGCTTTAAAGGCGATTCGAATCTACCTCCTGAAATCTGTTTCCTGCAATTCTGCCTTGATTTCAAATCCTCCTCTTTGCCTTCCCTCAATATATTTGTGGACGAGTGTTATCATTTATAACTCTGCAGGTTTGTGAATTGCAGTGCCCTGAACCTCCATTTTACAACTCGCTTTTTTGGGAGCTGGCCGCAAAAGTGCAGGATGGCTTCAGGCCCTGTTCTGGATCCGGGGGGCAGGCTGAGCATGTGGTTAATTCTTCTTCCTGATGGGAAAATAGAGTGACCTGTGCCTGTCCCGACACCAAGACCTAGTCTCTCGTTGGTTCCCCGTCTTCCCGTTCATCCTCAGGACAAATAGCAACCTGTACGGAACAGGAGGTTAAAGTTGCTGATGCTCCAAGTAGGGAGATTGCTAGTAAAGCGGCTGGAATGGCGAACCCTGGCACAAGGAGATGAGAAATGAGGTGCATTTTAGAAACCTTTCCCCATCACACGGTGTACTATCTTCTGGGTTTCTCATGCATGTTTTCGATGTAGGAAGATGCCCTTGAAGCTGGAGATTTGGGACCCATGCGATGGGTACCACGCAGTATTACTTTAAAGGGTCTGCGTTTGCTCACCCAACCTCACCAAACCTCTCAGCCCCAAGAGTGTCCACCCTTATGTCTCATCCAGCTGTGCGTCTAGATATGGTCAATCCAGGTTGCATCACAGCCCCTGAACTCATTGTGTAAGAATTTCTATCTCTTTCACTGTCGTTGTTTCATGGTTTTTTCAAAGTAATTTATTTTCATAATGGGGTTTAGCTGCTTTTCATGGCTGTGTTTATGCCGCTTTACACCCACTTGACACACTAACAGAGAGATATCAATACATAGGTTTTAAGATTATTACTAGTCAGATATATTCTTGTGCGGTGAATAGGGCGTGTTGAGTCCAGTTCTCTGAGCAAGGAGTAGGTCTTGTCTACTACATATTGGGTTTATGGAACGGTATCTGAGCTAATTTGATACCCTTGTTTTATGTATCACCCCACCTCACCTTTCCCGTTAAACAGCCATAGTGTGTTTTCTGCATGTGTGACTCTGTTCTGTTTTGTAATTCAGTTCAAGTGTAACGGTTTTTACATTCCCTCTATCAGTGATACCTTATGAGAAGTGTCCTTTTCTGTGTGACTTATTTCACTTAGAATCGTCGTACCTAAATCCACTCATCGTGCTGCTACTAACCTTACGACATTGATTCCCTGGCTGAGTGATATTCCATTGTACATAAGGACCACAACTTCTTTATCCATTTTTCTCTTTCCTGGGATATTTAAGGTGGAATGAAGTGGAGGTCCTTGTCAACAGAGCAGCCCTCAACTTTGGGGTGCTTGTGTCTTGCTGATTTTTCATTTTCCCAATTTATACCCCCATGAGTGGAAGTGCCCTATGCTCTCTAAGCTGTGTTTTTCAGATGTTTCAGGACACACCGTACACTTCTCCAGAGTGGCTGTTGGCAATTTACATCCCGCCCATCAGTGTAGCAAGTCTCCCATTTCTCCATGGCCTGTCCTGCATTTCTGGTTTTGACACTTTTTTCAGCATGGCCCTTTTGACCAATGGGAAGGGAGACTTCTCTGTAGCGCTGATTTGCCTTTCCAGGTTGCTTGGTTGGCCAAAAAGGGCGTATGCGTTTTTTCCTGAATATATTCAGGAAAAAACGCATACGCCCTTTTTGGCCAAGGGCATCATTGTCAACGTTTTGCCGCTTTTCATGTGCTTTAAAGGCGATTCGTATCTACCTCCTGAAATCTGTTTCGTGCAATTCTGCCTTGAATTCAAATCCTCTTCTTTGCCTTCCCTCAATATATTTGTGGATGAGAGTTATCATTTATAACTCTGCAGGTTTGTGAATTGCAGTGCCCTGAACCTCCATTTTACAACTCGCTTTTTTGGGAGCTGGCCGCAAAAGCACAGGATGGCTTCAGGCCCTGTTCTGGTTCTGGGGGGCAGGCTGAGCCTGTGGTTAATTCTTCTTCCTGATGGGAAAATAGAGTGACCTGTGCCTGTCCCGACACCAAGAGCTAGTCTCTCGTTGGTTCCCCGTCTTCCCGTTCATCCTCAGGACAAATTGCAACCTGTATGGAACAGGAGGTTAAAGGTGCTGATGCTCCAAGTAGGGAGATTGCTAGTAAAGCGGATGGAATGGCGAACCCGGGCACAAGGAGATGAGAAATGAGGTGCATTTTAGAAACCTTTCCCCATCACACGGTGTACCATCTTCTGGGTTTCTCATGCATGTTTTCGATGTAGGAAGATGCCCTTGAACCTGGAGATTTGGGACCCATGCGATGGGTACCACGCAGTATTACTTTAAAGGGTCTGCGTTTGCTCACCCAACCTCACCAAACCTCTCAGCCCCAAGAGTGTCCACCCTTATGTCTCATCCAGCTGTGGGTCTAGATATGGTCAATCCAGGTTGCATCACAGCCCCTGAACTCATTGTGTAAGAATTTCTATCTCTTTCACTGTCGTTGTTTCATGGGTTTTTCAAAGTAATTTATTTTCATAATGGGGTTTAGCTGCTTTTCATGGCTGTGTTTATGCCGCTTTACACCCACTTGACACACTAACAGAGAGATATCAATACATAGGTTTTAAGATTATTACTAGTCAGATATATTCTTGTGCGGTGAATAGGGCGTGTTGAGTCCAGTTCTCTGAGCAAGGAGTAGGTCTTGTCTACTACATATTGGGTTTATGGAACGGTATCTGAGCTAATTTGAAACCCTTGTTTTATGTATCACCCCACCTCACCTTTCCCGTTAAACAGCCATAGTGTGTTTTCTGCATGTGTGACTCTGTTCTGTTTTGTAATTCAGTTCAAGTGTAACGGTTTTTACATTCCCTCTATCAGTGATACCTTATGAGAAGTGTCCTTTTCTGTGTGACTTATTTCACTTAGAATCGTCGTACCTAAATCCACTCATCATGCTGCTACTAACCTTACGACATTGATTTCCTGGCTGAGTGATATTCCATTGTACATAAGGACCACAACTTCTTTATCCATTTTTCTCTTTCCTGGGATATTTAAGGTGGAATGAAGTGGAGGTCCTTGTCAACAGAGCAGCCCTCAACTTTGGGGTGCTTGTGTCTTGCTGATTTTTCATTTTCCCAATTTATACCCCCATGAGTGGAAGTGCCCTATGCTCTCTAAGCTGTGTTTTTCAGATGTTTCAGGACACACCGTACACTTCTCCAGAGTGGCTGTTGGCAATTTACATCCCGCCCATCAGTGTAGCAAGTCTCCCATTTCTCCATGGCCTGTCCTGCATTTCTGGTTTTGACACTTTTTTCAGCATGGCCCTTTTGACCAATGGGAAGCGAGACTTCTCTGTAGCGCTGATTTGCCTTTCCAGGTTGCTTGGTTGGCCAAAAAGGGCGTATGCGTTTTTTCCTGAATATATTCAGGAAAAAACGCATACGCCCTTTTTGGCCAAGGGCATCATTGTCAACATTTTGCCGCTTTTCATGTGCTTTAAAGGCGATTCGAATCTACCTCCTGAAATCTGTTTCCTGCAATTCTGCCTTGATTTCAAATCCTCCTCTTTGCCTTCCCTCAATATATTTGTGGACGAGTGTTATCATTTATAACTCTGCAGGTTTGTGAATTGCAGTGCCCTGAACCTCCATTTTACAACTCGCTTTTTTGGGAGCTGGCCGCAAAAGTGCAGGATGGCTTCAGGCCCTGTTCTGGATCCGGGGGGCAGGCTGAGCATGTGGTTAATTCTTCTTCCTGATGGGAAAATAGAGTGACCTGTGCCTGTCCCGACACCAAGACCTAGTCTCTCGTTGGTTCCCCGTCTTCCCGTTCATCCTCAGGACAAATAGCAACCTGTACGGAACAGGAGGTTAAAGTTGCTGATGCTCCAAGTAGGGAGATTGCTAGTAAAGCGGCTGGAATGGCGAACCCTGGCACAAGGAGATGAGAAATGAGGTGCATTTTAGAAACCTTTCCCCATCACACGGTGTACTATCTTCTGGGTTTCTCATGCATGTTTTCGATGTAGGAAGATGCCCTTGAAGCTGGAGATTTGGGACCCATGCGATGGGTACCACGCAGTATTACTTTAAAGGGTCTGCGTTTGCTCACCCAACCTCACCAAACCTCTCAGCCCCAAGAGTGTCCACCCTTATGTCTCATCCAGCTGTGCGTCTAGATATGGTCAATCCAGGTTGCATCACAGCCCCTGAACTCATTGTGTAAGAATTTCTATCTCTTTCACTGTCGTTGTTTCATGGTTTTTTCAAAGTAATTTATTTTCATAATGGGGTTTAGCTGCTTTTCATGGCTGTGTTTATGCCGCTTTACACCCACTTGACACACTAACAGAGAGATATCAATACATAGGTTTTAAGATTATTACTAGTCAGATATATTCTTGTGCGGTGAATAGGGCGTGTTGAGTCCAGTTCTCTGAGCAAGGAGTAGGTCTTGTCTACTACATATTGGGTTTATGGAACGGTATCTGAGCTAATTTGATACCCTTGTTTTATGTATCACCCCACCTCACCTTTCCCGTTAAACAGCCATAGTGTGTTTTCTGCATGTGTGACTCTGTTCTGTTTTGTAATTCAGTTCAAGTGTAACGGTTTTTACATTCCCTCTATCAGTGATACCTTATGAGAAGTGTCCTTTTCTGTGTGACTTATTTCACTTAGAATCGTCGTACCTAAATCCACTCATCGTGCTGCTACTAACCTTACGACATTGATTCCCTGGCTGAGTGATATTCCATTGTACATAAGGACCACAACTTCTTTATCCATTTTTCTCTTTCCTGGGATATTTAAGGTGGAATGAAGTGGAGGTCCTTGTCAACAGAGCAGCCCTCAACTTTGGGGTGCTTGTGTCTTGCTGATTTTTCATTTTCCCAATTTATACCCCCATGAGTGGAAGTGCCCTATGCTCTCTAAGCTGTGTTTTTCAGATGTTTCAGGACACACCGTACACTTCTCCAGAGTGGCTGTTGGCAATTTACATCCCGCCCATCAGTGTAGCAAGTCTCCCATTTCTCCATGGCCTGTCCTGCATTTCTGGTTTTGACACTTTTTTCAGCATGGCCCTTTTGACCAATGGGAAGGGAGACTTCTCTGTAGCGCTGATTTGCCTTTCCAGGTTGCTTGGTTGGCCAAAAAGGGCGTATGCGTTTTTTCCTGAATATATTCAGGAAAAAACGCATACGCCCTTTTTGGCCAAGGGCATCATTGTCAACGTTTTGCCGCTTTTCATGTGCTTTAAAGGCGATTCGTATCTACCTCCTGAAATCTGTTTCGTGCAATTCTGCCTTGAATTCAAATCCTCTTCTTTGCCTTCCCTCAATATATTTGTGGATGAGAGTTATCATTTATAACTCTGCAGGTTTGTGAATTGCAGTGCCCTGAACCTCCATTTTACAACTCGCTTTTTTGGGAGCTGGCCGCAAAAGCACAGGATGGCTTCAGGCCCTGTTCTGGTTCTGGGGGGCAGGCTGAGCCTGTGGTTAATTCTTCTTCCTGATGGGAAAATAGAGTGACCTGTGCCTGTCCCGACACCAAGAGCTAGTCTCTCGTTGGTTCCCCGTCTTCCCGTTCATCCTCAGGACAAATTGCAACCTGTATGGAACAGGAGGTTAAAGGTGCTGATGCTCCAAGTAGGGAGATTGCTAGTAAAGCGGATGGAATGGCGAACCCGGGCACAAGGAGATGAGAAATGAGGTGCATTTTAGAAACCTTTCCCCATCACACGGTGTACCATCTTCTGGGTTTCTCATGCATGTTTTCGATGTAGGAAGATGCCCTTGAACCTGGAGATTTGGGACCCATGCGATGGGTACCACGCAGTATTACTTTAAAGGGTCTGCGTTTGCTCACCCAACCTCACCAAACCTCTCAGCCCCAAGAGTGTCCACCCTTATGTCTCATCCAGCTGTGGGTCTAGATATGGTCAATCCAGGTTGCATCACAGCCCCTGAACTCATTGTGTAAGAATTTCTATCTCTTTCACTGTCGTTGTTTCATGGGTTTTTCAAAGTAATTTATTTTCATAATGGGGTTTAGCTGCTTTTCATGGCTGTGTTTATGCCGCTTTACACCCACTTGACACACTAACAGAGAGATATCAATACATAGGTTTTAAGATTATTACTAGTCAGATATATTCTTGTGCGGTGAATAGGGCGTGTTGAGTCCAGTTCTCTGAGCAAGGAGTAGGTCTTGTCTACTACATATTGGGTTTATGGAACGGTATCTGAGCTAATTTGATACCCTTGTTTTATGTATCACCCCACCTCACCTTTCCCGTTAAACAGCCATAGTGTGTTTTCTGCATGTGTGACTCTGTTCTGTTTTGTAATTCAGTTCAAGTGTAACGGTTTTTACATTCCCTCTATCAGTGATACCTTATGAGAAGTGTCCTTTTCTGTGTGACTTATTTCACTTAGAATCGTCGTACCTAAATCCACTCATCATGCTGCTACTAACCTTACGACATTGATTTCCTGGCTGAGTGATATTCCATTGTACATAAGGACCACAACTTCTTTATCCATTTTTCTCTTTCCTGGGATATTTAAGGTGGAATGAAGTGGAGGTCCTTGTCAACAGAGCAGCCCTCAACTTTGGGGTGCTTGTGTCTTGCTGATTTTTCATTTTCCCAATTTATACCCCCATGAGTGGAAGTGCCCTATGCTCTCTAAGCTGTGTTTTTCAGATGTTTCAGGACACACCGTACACTTCTCCAGAGTGGCTGTTGGCAATTTACATCCCGCCCATCAGTGTAGCAAGTCTCCCATTTCTCCATGGCCTGTCCTGCATTTCTGGTTTTGACACTTTTTTCAGCATGGCCCTTTTGACCAATGGGAAGCGAGACTTCTCTGTAGCGCTGATTTGCCTTTCCAGGTTGCTTGGTTGGCCAAAAAGGGCGTATGCGTTTTTTCCTGAATATATTCAGGAAAAAACGCATACGCCCTTTTTGGCCAAGGGCATCATTGTCAACGTTTTGCCGCTTTTCATGTTCTTTAAAGGCGATTCGTATCTACCTCCTGAAATCTGTTTCGTGCAATTCTGCCTTGAATTCAAATCCTCTTCTTTGCCTTCCCTCAATATATTTGTGGATGAGAGTTATCATTTATAACTCTGCAGGTTTGTGAATTGCAGTGCCCTGAACCTCCATTTTACAACTCGCTTTTTTGGGAGCTGGCCGGAAAAGCACAGGATGGCTTCAGGCCCTGTTCTGGTTCTGGGGGGCAGGCTGAGCCTGTGGTTAATTCTTCTTCCTGATGGGAAAATAGAGTGACCTGTGCCTGTCCCGACACCAAGAGCTAGTCTCTCGTTGGTTCCCCGTCTTCCCGTTCATCCTCAGGACAAATTGCAACCTGTACGGAACAGGAGGTTAAAGGTGCTGATGCTCCAAGTAGGGAGATTGCTAGTAAAGCGGCTGGAATGGCGAAACCGGGCACAAGGAGATGAGAAATGAGGTGCATTTTAGAAACCTTTCCCCATCACACGGTGTACCATCTTCTGGGTTTCTCATGCATGTTTTCGATGTAGGAAGATGCCCTTGAACCTGGAGATTTGGGACCCATGCGATGGGTACCACGCAGTATTACTTTAAAGGGTCTGCGTTTGCTCACCCAACCTCACCAAACCTCTCAGCCCCAAGAGTGTCCACCCTTATGTCTCATCCAGCTGTGGGTCTAGATATGGTCAATCAAGGTTGCATCACAGCCCCTGAACTCATTGTGTAAGAATTTCTATCTCTTTCACTGTCGTTGTTTCATGGGTTTTTCAAAGTAATTTATTTTCATAATGGGGTTTAGCTGCTTTTCACGGCTGTGTTTATGCCGCTTTACACCCACTTGACACACTAACAGAGAGATATCAATACATAGGTTTTAAGATTATTACTAGTCAGATATATTCTTGTGCGGTGAATAGGGCGTCTTGAGTCCAGTTCTCTGAGCAAGGAGTAGGTCTTGTCTACTACATATTGGGTTTATGGAACGGTATCTGAGCTAATTTGATACCCTTGTTTTATGTATCACCCCACCTCACCTTTCCCGTTAAGCAGCCATTGTCTGTTTTCTGCATGTGTGACTCTGTTCTGTTTTGTAATTCAGTTCAAGTGTAACGGTTTTTACATTCCCTCTAAAAGTGATACCTTAGAGAAGTGTCCTTTTCTGTGTGACTTATTTCACTTAGAATCGTCGTACCTAAATCCACTCATCATGCTGCTACTAACCTTATGACATTGATTTCATGGCTGAGTGATATTCCATTGTACATAAGGACCACAACTTCTTTATCCATTTTTCTCTTTCCTTGGATATTTAAGGTGGAATGAAGTGGAGGTCCTTGTCAACAGAGCAGCCCTAAACTTTGGGGTGCTTGTGTCTTGCTGATTTTTAATTTTCCCAATTTATACCCCCATGAGTGGAAGTGCCCTATGCTCTCTAAGCTGTGTTTTTCAGATGTTTCAGGACACACCGTACACTTCTCCAGAGTGGCTGTTGGCAATTTACATCCCGCCCATCAGTGTAGCAAGGCGCTCATTTCTCCATGGCCTGTCCTGCATTTCTGGTTTTGACACATTTTTCAGCATGGCCCTTTTGACCGATGGGAAGTGAGACTTCTTTGTAGCACTGATTTGCCTTTCCAGGTTGCTTGGTTGGCCAAAAAGGGCGTATGCGTTTTTTCCTGAATATATTCAGGAAAAAACGCATACGCCCTTTTTGGCCAAGGGCATCATTGTCAACATTTTGCCGCTTTTCATGTGCTTTAAAGGCGATTCGAATCTACCTCCTGAAATCTGTTTCCTGCAATTCTGCCTTGATTTCAAATCCTCCTCTTTGCCTTCCCTCAATATATTTGTGGACGAGAGTTATCATTTATAACTCTGCAGGTTTGTGAATTGCAGTGCCCTGAACCTCCATTTTACAACTCGCTTTTTTGGGAGCTGGCCGCAAAAGTGCAGGATGGCTTCAGGCCCTGTTCTGGATCCGGGGGGCAGGCTGAGCATGTGGTTAATTCTTCTTCCTGATGGGAAAATAGAGTGACCTGTGCCTGTCCCGACACCAAGAGCTAGTCTCTCGTTGGTTCCCCGTCTTCCCGTTCATCCTCAGGACAAATAGCAACCTGTACGGAACAGGAGGTTAAAGTTGCTGATGCTCCAAGTAGGGAGATTGCTAGTAAAGCGGCTGGAATGGCGAACCCGGGCACAAGGAGATGAGAAATGAGGTGCATTTTAGAAACCTTTCCCCATCACACGGTGTACTATCTTCTGGGTTTCTCATGCATGTTTTCGATGTAGGAAGATGCCCTTGAAGCTGGAGATTTGGGACCCATGCGATGGGTACCACGCAGTATTACTTTAAAGGGTCTGCGTTTGCTCACCCAACCTCACCAAACCTCTCAGCCCCAAGAGTGTCCACCCTTATGTCTCATCCAGCTGTGCGTCTAGATATGGTCAATCCAGGTTGCATCACAGCCCCTGAACTCATTGTGTAAGAATTTCTATCTCTTTCACTGTCGTTGTTTCATGGTTTTTTCAAAGTAATTTATTTTCATAATGGGGTTTAGCTGCTTTTCATGGCTGTGTTTATGCCGCTTTACACCCACTTGACACACTAACAGAGAGATATCAATACATAGGTTTTAAGATTATTACTAGTCAGATATATTCTTGTGCGGTGAATAGGGCGTGTTGAGTCCAGTTCTCTGAGCAAGGAGTAGGTCTTGTCTACTACATATTGGGTTTATGGAACGGTATCTGAGCTAATTTGAAACCCTTGTTTTATGTATCACCCCACCTCACCTTTCCCGTTAAACAGCCATAGTGTGTTTTCTGCATGTGTGACTCTGTTCTGTTTTGTAATTCAGTTCAAGTGTAACGGTTTTTACATTCCCTCTATCAGTGATACCTTATGAGAAGTGTCCTTTTCTGTGTGACTTATTTCACTTAGAATCGTCGTACCTAAATCCACTCATCATGCTGCTACTAACCTTACGACATTGATTTCCTGGCTGAGTGATATTCCATTGTACATAAGGACCACAACTTCTTTATCCATTTTTCTCTTTCCTGGGATATTTAAGGTGGAATGAAGTGGAGGTCCTTGTCAACAGAGCAGCCCTCAACTTTGGGGTGCTTGTGTCTTGCTGATTTTTCATTTTCCCAATTTATACCCCCATGAGTGGAAGTGCCCTATGCTCTCTAAGCTGTGTTTTTCAGATGTTTCAGGACTCACCGTACACTTCTCCAGAGTGGCTGTTGGCAATTTACATCCCGCCCATCAGTGTAGCAAGTCTCCCATTTCTCCATGGCCTGTCCTGCATTTCTGGTTTTGACACTTTTTTCAGCATGGCCCTTTTGACCAATGGGAAGGGAGACTTCTCTGTAGCGGTGATTTGCCTTTCCAGGTTGCTTGGTTGGCCAAAAAGGGCGTATGCGTTTTTTCCTGAATATATTCAGGAAAAAACGCATACGCCCTTTTTGGCCAAGGGCATCATTGTCAACGTTTTGCCGCTTTTCATGTGCTTTAAAGGCGATTCGTATCTACCTCCTGAAATCTGTTTCGTGCAATTCTGCCTTGAATTCAAATCCTCTTCTTTGCCTTCCCTCAATATATTTGTGGATGAGAGTTATCATTTATAACTCTGCAGGTTTGTGAATTGCAGTGCCCTGAACCTCCATTTTACAACTCGCTTTTTTGGGAGCTGGCCGCAAAAGCACAGGATGGCTTCAGGCCCTGTTCTGGTTCTGGGGGGCAGGCTGAGCCTGTGGTTAATTCTTCTTCCTGATGGGAAAATAGAGTGACCTGTGCCTGTCCCGACACCAAGAGCTAGTCTCTCGTTGGTTCCCCGTCTTCCCGTTCATCCTCAGGACAAATTGCAACCTGTACGGAACAGGAGGTTAAAGGTGCTGATGCTCCAAGTAGGGAGATTGCTAGTAAAGCGGCTGGAATGGCGAACCCGGGCACAAGGAGATGAGAAATGAGGTGCATTTTAGAAACCTTTCCCCATCACACGGTGTACCATCTTCTGGGTTTCTCATGCATGTTTTCGATGTAGGAAGATGCCCTTGAACCTGGAGATTTGGGACCCATGCGATGGGTACCACGCAGTATTACTTTAAAGGGTCTGCGTTTGCTCACCCAACCTCACCAAACCTCTCAGCCCCAAGAGTGTCCACCCTTATGTCTCATCCAGCTGTGGGTCTAGATATGGTCAATCCAGGTTGCATCACAGCCCCTGAACTCATTGTGTAAGAATTTCTATCTCTTTCACTGTCGTTGTTTCATGGGTTTTTCAAAGTAATTTATTTTCATAATGGGGTTTAGCTGCTTTTCTCGGCTGTGTTTATGCCGCTTTACACCCACTTGACACACTAACAGAGAGATATCAATACATAGGTTTTAAGATTATTACTAGTCAGATATATTCTTGTGCGGTGAATAGGGCATCTTGAGTCCAGTTCTCTGAGCAAGGAGTAGGTCTTGTCTACTACATATTGGGTTTATGGAACGGTATCTGAGCTAATTTGATACCCTTGTTTTATGTATCACCCCACCTCACCTTTCCCGTTAAGCAGCCATTGTCTGTTTTCTGCATGTGTGACTCTGTTCTGTTTTGTAATTCAGTTCAAGTGTAACGGTTTTTACATTCCCTCTAAAAATGATACCTTATGAGAAGTGTCCTTTTCTGTGTGACTTATTTCACTTAGAATCGTCGTACCTAAATCCACTCATCATGCTGCTAGTAACCTTATGACATTGATTTCATGGCTGAGTGATATTCCATTGTACATAAGGACCACAACTTCTTTATCCATTTTTCTCTTTCCTTGGATATTTAAGGTGGAATGAAGTGGAGGTCCTTGTCAACAGAGCAGCCCTAAACTTTGGGGTGCTTGTGTCTTGCTGATTTTTCATTTTCCCAATTTATACCCCCATGAGTGGAAGTGCCCTATGCTCTCTAAGCTGTGTTTTTCAGATGTTTCAGGACACACCGTACACTTCTCCAGAGTGGCTGTTGGCAATTTACATCCCGCCCATCAGTGTAGCAAGGCTCTCATTTCTCCATGGCCTGTCCTGCATTTCTGGTTTTGACACATTTTTCAGCATGGCCCTTTTGACCGATGGGAAGTGAGACTTCTTTGTAGCGCTGATTTGCCTTTCCAGGTTGCTTGGTTGGCCAAAAAGGGCGTATGGGTTTTTTCCTGAATATATTCAGGAAAAAACGCATACGCCCTTTTTGGACAAGGGCATCATTGTCAACATTTTGCCGCTTTTCATTTGCTTTAAAGGCGATTCGAATCTACCTCCTGAAATCTGTTTCGTGCAATTCTGCCTTGATTTCAAATCCTCTTCTTTGCCTTCCCTCAATATATTTGTGGACGAGAGTTATCATTTATAACTCTGCAGGTTTGTGAATTGCAGTGCCCTGAACCTCCATTTTACAACTCGCTTTTTTGGGAGCTGGCCACAAAAGTGCAGGATGGCTTCAGGCCCTGTTCTGGTTCCGGGGGGCAGGCTGAGCATGTGGTTAATTCTTCTTCCTGATGGGAAAATAGAGTGACCTGTGCCTGTCCCGACACCAAGAGCTAGTCTCTCGTTGGTTCCCCGTCTTCCCGTTCATCCTCAGGACAAATTGCAACCTGTACGGAACAGGAGGTTAAAGGTGCTGATGCTCCAAGTAGGGAGCTTGCTAGTAAAGCGGCTGGAATGGCGAACCCGGGCACAAGGATATGAGAAATGAGGTGCGTTTTAGAAACCTTTCCCCATCACACGGTGTACCATCTTCTGGGTTTCTCAT